>NC_061511.1:45199496-45335880 GCF_022539505.1 Lolium rigidum
TTGACAGCCTCGGCTGTTTTCGTTGGGAGCAAAGTACTTTGGGTTGTGTTGGCCTGCGGAGGTTCGCGTTGAACAGCGCAGGAATCCCCGGTGTTAACGCCGCACTTGTCACATTTCGCGACCATCAACCTTCAACGTGCTTCTTGGCTCCCTCTTGGTTCGATTAAACCTTGGTTTCATACTGAGGGAAAACTTGCCACTGTGCGCATCATACCTTCCTCTTGGGGTTCCCAACGGACGTGTACATCTACGCGCATCAATTATCACAGTTCATGAGGATAGCCGGTATTGGTTTTTCAACCATGGGCAAGTCCATCAAGAGCTCACGAAGCCATTCCGCTTCGACGATGGTGTGTCTGTTTTGATTCTTGCTTCCATAGTTGACCTCGTTAAGATGAGTACCTTGCCAGACTTCCGGAAACGGCGCCACCACCAGAGTGAAAACATATCCACTTGTGGCCTTCATTTAACCAATCCAGTGGAATCACTATACCCTTCCAATCCTCTTGGATACCGGTATAATAATTCCATAACTCGTAGTTCCCTTTAGATAGCGCATCACTCTATCAAGAGCATGCTGCCAATCATCTCCCGGGTTGTACAAACGGCTAGGGTCACATACGACAAGCGAGATATCGAGGCTCGTAGCGCAAGCTAAGTACATGAGTGAACAGTTGAGAGTATCTCAGCTGATCTCTCATTACATTTCATTCTTTCGAAGCAAGACACTAGGATCATAAGGTGTGAGAAGAAGATTTGCAATCAACATAACCAAATCTGCTCAACACCTTCTCAACATAATGAGATTGCACAGAGTGTAATCATTATTCTCATCTCTCGGTAACTTGATGTTTAATATAACATCGACTTCTCCAAGATCTTTCATCTCGAAACATTGAGATAAGAAGGGTTTTTCTCCCCTCAATCACTTTGAGACTTGTCCCAAAAATTAGTATATACATACAAGCATGAGATAACTCCCTCACCCCACTAGCGATAGTACACGCATTTGTCGGCTTCATTGACAACAAAGCCCACAGATGTCAAAGTTCTTTTCAAACTTCTCGTGCCATTGTTTGGAAACTTGTTTAAGGCCATACGAGAGATTTCTTTAATTTACACACCTTTCTTTCTTGACCTTACAATGCAAAACCATCGAGGCTGTCATGTAAATTTCCTCGTCCAACTCTCCATTTAGGAAAGCCGTCTTACGCATCCATTTGATGAACGAGAAGACCGTGGAGCAGCCAATGACGATTGGTACACGAATGGTGGTGATCGCCACATGTGAGTGATGTCGAAAAGAAATCTTCGCCTTCCTTTTGGGTATAGCCTTTGGCTACAAGCCGAGCTTTGTACTTCTCAATAGTACCATCGGCTCCAAGCTTCTTCTTAAATGCCCATTTTACATCCTACGAGTTTGCACCATGGGTGTCGATGGTCAACTCCACGTTCCATTAGCTAAGATGGAATCCATCTCGCTTTGAACGCTTCCTTCCCGAGTAGTACGCATCTTGGAGATGCGAGAGCTGAGGCGGTAGTGGGAGTATCATCCACAGATACACAATGAAGTCATTACCAAAAGACTTTGCAGTCCTTTGTGTCTCTTACTCCTTGTGGGAGCTTCATTGTCATCTTCATCGAGAATACGAACTCTCATCATCGATTCCTCATCTGGACTCCATAGGAGTTTCATGTATTGGATCAGATTCCCAACTAGACATGCTTGTATCTCTCATAGGAAATATATCCTCAAGATATTCAGCATCTCTTGATTCAAAGATGGTGCCAACATTCATGTCGTCCACTCCAGATTTCACCACAAGAAATCTATAAGCAATGCTATGGGAAGCATAGCCAAAAGAAAGACACGGAGTCACGGTTTTTGGTCCAAGCTTTCGCTTTTTGGTGATTAGCAAATTCACTTTAGCCAAACAACCCCAAGTTCGTAGGTAGGAGAGTGTTGGTCTTTTCTTTTCCACTCCTCATAAGGGGTAATCTCTTTATTCTTGGTTGGAACACGGTTTGGGACATGACACGAAGTCAATATGGCCTGCCGCATTCCTTGGATAAACCGGAAACATCTAACATGGCGTTAACCAAATCTGTTAGAGTACGGTTTTTCCTTTCCATAATCCCATTGGATTGTGGGGGTAGGAGCGTCCTCTCATGGATTATCGCATGTTCCGCAGAGGTAAATTGAACTCATTAGAAAAGTACTCTCACCACGATCGAATGCAAAGGCTCTTTTTTATCTTTCTTTCAAGTTGATTCTCAACTTCAGCCTTATAGATTTTAAAGAAAGCAAGAGCCTCATCTTTAGTTTCGGGGAGATACACATAACAATGCCTAGTGGAATCATCAATCAAAGTCTCAAAATATTTCTTTCCACCTCTTGTCAACTCACCATTCATCTCACTGAATCTGAATGTATAAGCTCTAGTGGTGCCAAGTTTCTTTCCTTCGCGAGGCTTGTGAGGCTTGCGGGGAGGCTGCTTTAACTTGCACACAAGCATGGCACTTAGAGCCTTTGACAAGGTGAATTTCGAATTAAACTCATATTAGCAAGCGCGTCATACAACCAAAATTAACACTTGACAAGTCGTGAATGCCAAACATTAGTTTCGTACTTACTAATTAACACATGGTTCACAACATTATCACGAAAAGTCTTCTAGAGAGAAAACGTAACATTCCCTCACATTCATGTCCTTTCCATAAAGTTCCATACTTAGACGATGCAACTTTATTGGACTCAAACACCAACTTAAGCCATCTTTCGCAAGACGGGAGCCACTAACGAGATTCTTCTTGATAGAAGGGACATCGACACGTTCTTGGGTTGCCGATCTTTCCCGAAGTAAACCCGGATCTACGGAATGCCAACACCACGAACGATGGCATATGACCATTCCCCATCGTGCGGGGAACCTCGTGCACGATGAGAGGTAAACATGGAGATGTCGGCACACACACTTCTCGAACATTGGCTGCAGCAACCCACTTCGTGCTGCGGGCTGAAACACGAAAGGCCGGTAGGTAAATATTTACCATACCGCGGTTCCTTCCTACGACGTGTTGCCAGCGAGCCATGCTGACGAGGTTTGAGTTCTGTCCCGGCTTGACATTTCTTTCCTTTGCGTTTGTGGACGGCGATTGGCCCAGTGGCCTGTCTCGCCACACACCCGGCAAGGATCTTTCTTCTCCCGTTTTCCCCTTCTTCTTAAAGTTGGTAGTCTGCGGGAGACTCCTTTGTTCTGTCCCTTGGACTTGTGGGTATTTTACGCATATGCGCGGCGGCGGCGTCCTCACCGGTTCCTCCGGTGTGTTTGTCTTTTGCCCACACGCCTTCTGCTCCGCATCCGGAGAGGCCGCATGATATTCTCAGCAGAAAACTCATTCTCCGGTGTTTCGAGAGAAGTGGCAAAAGTTCCTCCCATGAAGGGGGAAGCTTAGCGACAATGCATCCCGCGACAAACTTGTCCGGTAGCACACACTTGAGGAGCTCAAGAGTTCCTTTGCCATGATGCGGCCATCTCGCATGAGCACCGATTCTACTGCGGATCGGGTCTCAACCGATGCCGCAGTCCGTCAGTGCTCACCGCAGCATACTGAGTTCACCTCACGAGCATCGGCAACACCGAACTTAGAGTCCGGTCCGTCCCACGGGTTCCTTCCCATTTCGGATGTGCGAGACAAGCATCAAGCAACTTGTCTCCGAGCACACTTAAGGACGGCACCCACAAAGATTACGGTGGCATCCCCGAACGCTTTATCCTCTTCGGGAGTAAGCGGACCTGCGGAATACCTTCCGCAACTCGATGCACGCTACTTGATGAGCCACAAGAGGGTCTTATTTACGCTTTCATCTCTTGAAATGAGATCCCGTACCAACGGGCTTTCTCGGTTTAAGCGCGGCAGCAAGGCCGAGACGGTGAAAATTGCCTAAGCAAATAAGGTTTTTGGATTGTTGGATTATTAGGCAATTTCCGTATAGAGATTGATTACCGAGAAAGCAACATTACGGATGCACAAGCATACTTAACCACGCACACATCGAGACTAAGCACATGCATCGGAGTGCGAACATGGAACAAGTAGCGATTACCCGGGTACGGAGAAGAGAAAAACCGCGTTACCTCGCGGCGCAAGGAAGGTCGCTCCCGGCGGCGGCTTAGCACCACACACCATGGGTATTGTTGATGCTGTCGCCCTTGGTGTAGTCAGGTCTGTCGATGAACGGCCGTCCCGATCGTCGAAGAAGAGCACGAACGATCGACGGCCGGTCGCGCCGAGACGCTCCCCAAGCACCTTATCGCCGAGTCTCCCGGGTGCGGGGATCTCCAACGGACGGAGTTTCGGAGGCCTGCTCTCCCGGGCAGGACGGCTGTGCACGCGGTCGGCCGGGATGGGGAAGACAGGGGTAGCGCGACAAAAGAACGCCGTGAGAGAGATGAGCGCGCGTGTGATATAGGATCTACGGTCCATCTCTTGGTATGCTTTGAGGAGGAGAACGGCCGCGTTGACACGCGTGAGGAAGCCAGGGACACGCGGCGAGGGCGCATGCACATGCGAGTCGACACGTACCCAACTAGGTTAATTGCACCAAGCAAAAATTTAGAGATTCCTTGAGTGTGTGCGAACTCGAACTCGAGTCCACGAAAACGCGACGAGCGAGGGCGGGCGGGCGGAGGAGGAGGGTGCGCGAGGGCTCCTTCTATTCTCACTCACTTGGAAGGAGTAGAACAGCGATGGCCCATACTCTACTCCCCGACTCACTAAGGCCCCAGCGATGGGAGTGGCGCTTTGTCACTCGAGGTGACAAGCTGCCAACGTGATGGGCGCCCGAGATTTCGGGAATTGTAGTATATGGGCTGCCTTACTGGGGGCACACCAGCCATCATTCAACAACAACATACGTCTGGTATTGCTGAGCTTGCAGATGTCGTAGCTGTCTCTGCAGTGTTTTCTAGGAAAATCATATGCACATCATACATGGAAGAGTGAGGCAGAGGGACAGAACAAAAAACTGGGGACGGGTAGATGCAACCATTTTGTGTTGGGTTCTCCTTTTACTTCGATTTGTAGAGAGGCCAAGGACATTTTATTATGAAATATATATAATCTAATATTGCTTGCCTGGCTAGCTTTTTTCTTAAATATGTCATCAATTGTGCTGAGTTACTTTGCTGCATAACAGTACGACCGACGGAGAATGATACTGGCCTGCCCCAGGAACCAGGAGATTGCACCCTGCTTGATGAGTTAGTCAACAGCGTGTATTTTTTTTTCTGTATCTGAACTACGCCGAATCAATGAATTGCTTCATTCTCCCCTGTTCGATGAGATCACAGGACAAAGAACACTGCAATTCGAGTTTCTAGTATAGTGGATTGATGTTTGGAGGCCTATTTGTCTATCGTACAATAACTGATTGAGGTATATTGCAGCTTAAAAACTTCATTTAAACTACAGGTGCAGTTTGGAAGGTAGCTTGGTGTGATGGATTGTGTATTTATTCTTTCCGTTTGGAGTTTTGATTTGGGTATACTACTGCACATGTTGTTTAAGTGAAGGTTTTAAGCTTCATGTGACGTTCTCAAGCTTGCGATTGTACATTCGTACGAATCCACTCGACTAGATTTACAACATATTGGGAATTTCCCTACATCTAAAAAGGCTAGCTTGAACACTTTGTGAGTGTTTCCAAGGAGGTAAAGTCTCCTGCATATGTAGATTCAGAATGAATGGAGTACATATATCTTGCATTTTAATTGGGTAGCATTTGGTCATATTCTTATCTTAACCAAACCAAACAAGACTTAGAACTCGTGGTGGATGGAGCAGTGTGATTAACTAACCAAAATTTCCACTTGTAGCTAAACTAAGAATCCAGTCCACATCATCAAAAACTCCACTTTAAATACAGCTGATCAAGCATGTAGTAGGCGCCGCACCATCGAAGCTAAACAAGTAAATCACAAGGTCCACATCCATGCATGCTCTCCACGGCACCAATGACCAATTAGCGTCGATCCTTTCCAACAAAATCTATAGCTTGCACAGAACCGATCGAGAGAAGCAGGTCCACATGCATGCGCGCACAAAGTGTACCCAACAATAAAACCCTGCCTAATTTTTAAAATGCATTAGATATATAGATGCTGGCAAAGAAAGCATATATGTACCTTTCACAGGATGAAAGCTTGGCCCTTGGTGCCATGAAAGATGCATATGTATAGACGATGCCCATTTCCTAAAAACAAAGTCACCGAGTATGCAACTGAATTTAATCACTTGCAACGAAATGGAAAGAAAATCTGTTCAGCTGGTATACAACCAAAGATATACTCACTACCATGGTGCAACTGAAAAATGTTTATACTCACTTGCAACCATATATTATGCAACCGAGTTGACCGAGCTCTAAGCTAACTCTACCAACCCCGTACATTTTAGATACGAATATACGAATATCGCAGGGCCATATCACAATCTACTTTTAGAGACAAGAAAATCCGAATAGACTTATTAGATGTGGACAGACACGGTACGCATATATATAATTAATCACTGTAAGCATGGTTGCACATAGTTAATTGTCAACATGTACATACATAATTCCGTGGGTACATATAGTATGCGCATACATGTCAGGGCACACATGCATTCCAATGATCATCAGTTGGTGCGTTGATTTGGACCGCGATCCTTCCTGTCCATATATAAACACATCTAGCTCAGCTCTAAGCCAGGACGATCTCTCCCTTTCCTTTCCTTTCCTTCCCGCTACACCCACCAATCATCTCTCCCAAGCTCTCGATCGTCCGATCGGAGCTTTCGGCCGCCATGGGCAGCGTGGCCGCCGCTGTGCATGAGGCCCCGGCCGACTCGTCGACGACGGCGCTGTTCCTGGAGCGGTGCGCGGCGTCGGGGGACGCGGCGTACGGCGAGCTGAGGGAGCTGCTGGCGCGGCTCAACGACCCGGCCACGAGGAAGGAGGCCAGGGTCTTCCTCGCCGCGCTCGGCCGGATTTCCGTGGACGGCGACGGCGGCGCCGACGAGTTCTTCCGGCGGTACGGGTTCTGCGTCCGGGAGCTGCTCCTCCACGACTCCCACTGCGGCCTCCCCATCACCACCCTCTCCTCAGGTACTATACAATATTCATCATCATGGTCATCATTAGAAAGATTCAAACCTTGCTTAATTAATCATATCTCTCTCCTCCACCGATCATCATCTCAGCGAACGAATATGTTTTAGCACATAAATTATTTAAGTGGATTAATTACCATTTTTTTTATTTCTCTTTGTTTATATATGTGTGTTTTGCTGTTGCTGTACTATGAATATGCCTATTCAGTGACAGTGAGAGACTAGGACGTGGTGATGGATTTCCTACGTTAACTATAATTATTGCCCAAAAGTTGGCTAGGCAGAGTAGAGTCAACTCCCAAGTCTTTGTAGGAGCAATAGATTTCTCTTTTTGCTGGCAAATATGTCAGTCGTCCTTGTAGAAAATCGTGTCCAGTACACATTTTGGGTGGCCACGGACTATTTTTGAGTAGCTCTCTCTATGTCTCGGCAGAAATAAATGAGTGAATTGGAACGTAACTGCAAGTTGGCATATGACATGTCCACTTGTGGTCAATCAAGCAGCATTTTTTTTCAAGAAAAAGAAGTTGCATTTTTTCCCTAGAACCTACATCATTTGCTCTTGCATACCAATGATTAACCATTCGCGGCAAAAATAGATTGAATTATTGTGGCCACCGGATTACCATTCAAAATGTTTTTTCATAAGTAATTTGCTGGCTTACTCTATTTACAAAGAAAATAGAATTCGCCTGTTTAATTAGGAAGAAATATCTCCACTAAATTTCCTAGAAAAATCTCCGTTACCATCGATGACTTTTTTGTAGACCTTGTTTCACTAAAAAAAGATTGAGTTTTGAAATAGTTTACAATTATGACAAGGACTAAAGATTGGTTGGTGCGATACCGTGACAAAAAACGACAACAAAGTATGAGAGAGACGACAACGAACTAGCTACAGTAGTCCAACACATGGGAAAAGGGTGTTATGCATGCACCACCTTTTCCATTATTGCCATAACAAACCTACCAATCATTTGTACTCCGCCTTTAAAAAAATATAATGTCTATAGGACAATGATATGGCCTTCAAGATCAATTTCCCATGTTAATTATTAGTTGTTTCCGTACCAGATTTGTAACGAATAATTTAAAATCATTCTTGAAAAACATAATCCCTAGTTCTCTGTGACAAATTATAGATTGACCCATGCGATGCCAGAATTGAAAACGACGACAAACTATAGCTAGTACAATAATTTCATACATGTTTTTTTTCACGGCCAAGCTAACAATAATATTATTTTATTCCCATCTAACTCAAGAAAGTTGACTTTAGGACATCTACACAGTTTTCAGTACGATTTTGTGATCATATATTTCGTTTAAAACATGTTGCTTTTCTGAATTTAGTCACATATATAATTGACAACAAATATTCAAAAAGGTTTTGCTAGTTCCTACCTAACTTAGTTCTTAGTCGGTTCCTACACCATCATATTTTCATCTTAATTCAAGCACTCGTGTTGCAAGTTGGGTTGGAAGTGAGATTTTTTCAATTCCAACTTGGATTGCAACTAAAACATTTCAGTTGCAAGTGAGGTTGCCTCTACGAAAAATGTCTCCAGACCATTAGATTTTCTTCATGATTCGTGCTAATTGTGACTTGCAACATGGGTTGCAAATGAAGTTTGATAACGTCATTTGACAAAGAACTAAGTTAGTTCTCACTAAGAACTAAGTTAGTTCTCAGCCGAATGAGAATTAGTCGCACCCTATTCACAAAGACTAGTATTTATACAAAAGAAGTATTCTTTCGTTATTAGCTACCTTGCATGCACGCAGTTTTTTTTCAGGTATCCACGTGGTAACAAAGATAATACTAAAATCTTGTTTTTATACGCACGGAAAATGTTTGATGAAATATTAAGTCGACACGTGGAGATATTGGACCATGAGTAATTATCTACACGTTCATGGGTGCAAAACGATGGTAATATTACCGTTGTGGGTACAAAATTATTAGCATCATTTATCTGCAAACTTGACATGTCAATTGCCATTGGTTGACTCTTAAATAATTCCCATATCAAGACGAATACATAAGAAATTATTCACAATTTTCACAATAGAAAGGTAATACATTTTAGACTTAAATCTACTTTTACCAGCTTCCTTTTTTAAAAGTTGCTTCATGTACACGGAAAATATTAAAGTATAGCCTAATGTAGAAATATGTTGTTGTCTAAAGTAATGTCATCTTTCCCCTTAATGCGATAAAATCATGGGACAATCAAATTTTAATTTAAATTTGTAGACAAATACTAAGTTTACTTTACAACTATTCTCTTGCATCTGTTGATCATTCTGAAACTCATTCTGTATCAGAATGCGCATTCTGAATCACGAAAGGCGTGGAGATATTTAGGGCATCTTTGAGTCAAAGGAATTTTATAGGATTTAAAAAGATTTGAATCCTTAGGATTTTTTCATACAATAGTAGTTTAATTCGTAGGGTGCTATATTTAGATTTTTTTCTCCAAGGATTTATTTGCACTGTATTTTACGTTGAAAAATCCATCAACTCCAACCTTAAATTAGAACTCCTTTGTTTTTTCCTGCGTATCAAACACTTGTTGATCCAGATCCAGTAGTTTTCTAACCAACATGGGGTTCGATAGGAAATGCCACTCCAACGCTAGAGTTTTCATACTCGAAGAATGCAAATCCAACGGTCAGGCGGCTCAAGGAACAACTAGCTTAGACACCACCACCACCACCACATGTTTGTCTATTTTACTCATCTTTTCCGTCTGATGCATCTCGATTCAAAGGAGCAAAAGCCACACAACTACAATGTCCCATAGACCATATATTAGAACTTTATTTGCAGAGCTTAAGGAATATAGAACAAAATAAAAAGTAGAGGAAAGATATATATAACACCAAGTTGGTGACTCACCTAACCTACAACCATGATTCATGTGCTTTCGTGTCCCCCCTTTTCAGTTCTCAAAAGCCTAAGCTAGTGCTTGAATAAAGGAGCATTATTGTGTGGAACTATGCACAACCTCATGATTTCTGTAGTTTAGAATGTGTATATTATACATAATGACATAAATAGTGTGTGAGACTATCCACAGCCTCATATAGTTTCTTAAAAAAAAATTCGATGACAAATCATGACATGCTAGAATTATACTCCCTCCGGTCGATTTTAATCGACGCGGGGTTAGTTCACCACATGTGCTTAGCTAGGCATGGTGCAGCGTCAATTAAAAGCGACCAGAGGTAGTAAAATGAATGAATGAATATAATTTTCAAGCTTCAAATTTCTGAGTGGTCAATCAGGAAATGCAGAATCCCCATGCCATGATGCCGTCACAGAATCTCTGAAAGTAAATATGAATTGACGGTTCTACCCTTCTTCGTCTTCCACGGCGACGACGTCTAGACCCTTCGCCCGGCCCGCCTATATAAGCCAGACGCAGCAGCCTCCGCTCCGCCATTGCTCTCCACCTCACCTCCATTCCCCACCTCCACCACCCGAACCAACCGACCCGATCCGCCGGAGGGAAGGAAGCAATGGCCGCCGCGCCGCCGCCGGTGGAGGAGGTGGACGCGTTCCTGGCGACGTGCGCGGCGTCGGGCGACGCGGCGTACGGCGCCGCCAAGGCCGTGCTGGAGCGCCTCCGGGCGCCCGACACCCGCGCCGGAGCGCGCCGCCTCCTCGGCGCCGTGCGCCGCCGCTTCGCCGGCGGCGGCCCCGCCGCCGGCCACGAGTGCTTCCGCACCTTCCACTTCCGCATCCACGACGTCGTCCTCGACCCCCACCTCCAAGGTATCCCCCTGCCCGTCGGTCCGCCTCCATTGGCTGGCCCGGAACGGATCCGGGAATCCCGGGGTCCGGTGGAGAACCGCGCGCGTGTTGCCCCCGATCCGGTTCCGGCCGCGCGCCAGTAATTTAGTTGCTGCTGTTCGTCAGTAATCTTGGTCGATCATACAACATTGCGTTCATTTGCTTAGCCGATACTACTGGTACTCTACTGAACTTGTTTATTACTACTGGCTGGCTGCTAAGTGGAGAGTGCTAGTCAGCGTGTGAGTGACCGCCGTCCGAGCTAGCGAACACAACAAAGATCTGACTATAACTTTGCCCAGAAACCAATGGACCGATTGTGAGGAAAGGGATTACATTACTAGTGATAAGAGGATTCCAGCACAGCTATGCGTGCACACCTGAATAGATTATACGACACACAATTCTCTTGTCTGCTGTAATGTCTACGGGGTCTTTGAGAGAGGGAGCGTATCCTGTGGTTTCTAGTGGTGCATCGGCCATGTGGGCACCATGTGATGCTGTTGACCGTAGCAAGCGTTAGGTGTCCCTGGAGGGATTTTATAATTTGAACACCCATGCTCCTTATCCAAGGAGCTACTTGTCTCGGTTGTTGAGTTATGTGACGTGTTTTAGTTCATTGTTTACTTGGTGGTGTTGTTGGCTGATAGGTTTCCCTTCAGGATTTGCTACTGCATTGTCAATCATAATGTGACGTGCCTCCTTGTTTGAGGCTTGCTTTGGTAGTATATCTAATTCCCAACACATTTTCAAGAGATCACTTACACATTCCGACATTCAGTATACAATATATGCATATAAAATGTAAAACAGGGAATCATTTTCTAATGGGTAGAAAAATTCAAATTGAGCAAGAACTAAGCCAAACCAGAAATAGTTCCTGTTTTTTTCTTATGATACATACTAGCCATAATGGCCACCTTGTTTTGCTGTGATGGGCACTTATTGGCTTGTGGAGATGGTAGTTACAAAGGGACAAACGAAACACTTATGAGATTAGAACAGAATAAGGCATTGGTCAAATGATTCATTTACAGGAGTATTTTAATGACATTAGCATTTCTACTGTTAGATATTTTGGTGAGACAGGTTTTTTTCTACTTTCCTTTCTTTTCAGAACAATCCTGCCCAACTTATCATTTTAAGAATGAAAACATGAAAGATAAGCCTGGCAAAATTATTGCCATGACAACTGCAATAGAATATATGTACACTATATCTCTAGTTAATTAGTACTGATTGATGTTGTCTTTGCACTGGAACAGCTGTGATGTTGGATCTGACATGATTTCTCTTCTATTGTTTGTGCGTATAAATTGTTATCTTCAGTTGGCACAGTGGTTACAGCTTTCCCACTTCACTAATGCATTAAATTTGTGCTGTTCTATTATCTTTCATTTGGTTTCATACCTAATACCTTGATGGATTTATCAACTGCTTCTAGGATTCCAGCAAAGAAAGAAGCTAACAATGATGGAGATACCTAGCATTTTCATTCCTGAAGATTGGTCATTCACTTTCTACGAGGGTCTCAATAGGCATCCGGATTCCATCTTCAGGGATAAGACAGTAGCAGAGCTGGGATGTGGCAATGGTTGGATATCCATTGCACTTGCAGAAAAATGGTGCCCTTCGAAGGTTGGTACCTCTTGTTCTGCTACAAAAGTGGAAACACCAGCAGTTGTTCGTTTACTCAGGTTGCATGATATAGAACTTTTAGGCGTCTGCCAATCTGCTGATGGTCTAACTTGTTTTGTACTACGTACCTGAACAAAAACCTGGAGAGTATATTTTGCTTCTAAATTTTGTGTCTAATTACACATATTGTCTCAATCATGCTGAACCATCGTTTTTCAGTTGAAAGGAAGAAAAACAAGAAGGAATTGAACCTTGATAGTCTGAGCTTCACATACAAGCTTATCAAACTAATTTGCGGTCAGCTTGGCATTACCTTACTTTATAATTGTTTGTTCTTTTGAAGGTCTATGGTCTGGATATCAACCCAAGAGCTATCAAGATTGCATGGATAAACCTTTACTTGAATGCCTTTGATGACGATGGTCTCCCAATCTACGACAGCGAGGGGAAAACACTGCTAGATAGGGTTGAATTCTATGAATCTGATCTTCTTTCTTACTGTAAAGACAATAAGATAGAACTTGATCGCATTGTTGGATGCATACCACAGGTATGGTCAGGTTTTTTATCAATTTTTGTGAATGGAGATTATAGTAGACCAGAACTCAGCAATGTTCTCAATATCTTGCTTTCAGATTCTCAACCCCAATCCAGAGGCGATGTCAAAGATTGTAACTGAAAATTCAAGTGAGGAGTTTCTGTACTCCTTGAGCAACTACTGTGCTCTTCAGGTGAGCTGAGATATATCTTTTGTTATTCATTGCTCAGCCTAGATTTATTGACATGCATTAAACTCGAGATTAAATTTTCCCATCACTAAATGTGTACTCATGTCAGAGTCCCCTAATATATTTTTATGCAACAAAACTGGGAAATAATTAAATTATAGCCCATGCAGTGACTTTTGGATCAGCGAATCATATACTCTTGGGAGATCATACTCTCTCCGTCTCATGAAGATTGTCTGAGATTTGTCTAACTTTAGATGTATCTAGACACTAAATAGTACTAGATACATCCGAATTTTGACTAACATCCGACATTCTTCGTGCGATGGAGGGAGTATATTTTTTCATAACCTTCTTAGGAAAAGGATGCATTCTAACATATCTGGTTTCCTTGTAGGCGCGTGGTCTTACCCTCGATATAATAAAAATGAAACTTAGTAGAAATAATGTATGATCTGTACTTACAACATAGTTCCACCAGTATAATCAGTTTAACTCTAGGTAGTTAGGATGGACAGCACTGGCAATCTATATTGACTGGGGCAACAAGCCTATTCAGCTTATAAGAATAAACGTGATTAGCTCCCCCAACGCTTTCCTCTAACAAATGGCAGCTGGAATATGGAATTATTAGCAGTGATATTTTACTTTTAACGTTTTGCAATGATAATTTTTTTATCATTTTCTTTAAAAAATATAATCCTCACGCCATGATGTTACACATAGTTTTACTCAAGTCAATATTTGTTTCTATAGCTGGTTCTAATATTTGCCATCTTTCTTTTTGAACCTTCAACAGTAGGGAAGGCCCCTACTGTTACAATATTTTTAAATAGAGAGGACAGTTAATATTTTCCATCTTGTTGTTTCGTTATGTTTGTGAACTTACTAGTTTATGCATGTCTTGTTGCATACAGGGTTTTGTTGAGGACCAATTTGGCCTCGGCTTGATTGCTCGGGCAGTTGAAGAAGGGATTTCTGTCATAAAGCCTAGTGGTCTAATGGTATTCAACATGGGAGGCCGACCAGGGCAAGGTGTCTGTGAACGGCTATTTCTACGCCGTGGATTTCGCATCAATAAGCTCTGGCAAACAAAAATTATGCAGGTAATGATGCTGTGACAGCCCGGGGCTAACAAATCACAAAGTCTTCTCCATGCTAGCATTATGTCCTGGTTAGCAAGAACACAGTCTTCATGTTGTACACTGCTTTAGTAGGCCCTAGAATTTTCATGTACTTACAAAAACGTTGCTGTGGAGGATCATTACCAACAAGTTGGGTTCTTTGCAGGCTGCCGACACAGACATTTCAGCTTTAGTTGAAATTGAGAAAAATAGCCGACATCGCTTTGAGTTTTTCATGGATCTTGTCGGGGATCAGCCTGTGTGTGCACGAACAGCCTGGGCATACATGAAATCTGGTGGCCGCATTTCACATGCTTTGTCTGTGTATAGTTGTCAACTTCGTCAGCCCAACCAGGTACTTATGAGCTCTGATTAGCCTTATAAAACAATGGTATTAATGACGGGAATAGTACTAATTTGGAGGAATTTCAGGTGAAGAAAATATTTGAGTTCCTTAATGATGGATTTCATGAAGTCAGCAGCTCTCTGGATTTGTCCTTCGATGACGATTCTGTTGCCGATGAAAAAATTCCTTTCCTAGCATACCTAGCTAGTTTCTTGAAAGAGAACAAGTCCAATCCTTGTGAGCCTCCAGCTGGATGCTTAAACTTCCGGAATCTTGTTGCTGGATTTATGAAGAGCTACCACCACATCCCATTAACTCCTGATGTAAGGCTTGGTGGCTATTGACTATACAGTTATGTTTGGTTACTAGAAATTCATAAGATCAACCTATTCAATGATTCTCACTTATGCTTCATGTGCTGTCCCTTTTCTTTTCTGGTGGACCAGAATGTTGTCGTGTTCCCATCCCGTGCTGTGGCGATAGAAAATGCACTTCGATTATTCTCACCGGGGCTTGCAATTGTTGATGAACATCTAACCAGGCACTTGCCCAAGCAATGGTTAACATCTTTAGCAATTGAGGTAATTTAGTTCCTCCTTCCCTGCCTCTTTCTCTGTATTTGTGGAACTGCAGAAAATACATGTCTGTTCTGTGTATGAAAAATGATTGCCTTTCTTCTAAATTTCAGGGAAGTAACCATGCTAAAGACACTGTCACTGTAATTGAAGCACCACGGCAATCAGATCTGCTGATTGAGTTGATAAGGAAACTGAAGCCTCAGGTTGTGGTTACTGGCATGGCTCAGTTTGAGGCCATCACAAGTGCTGCTTTTGTGAACTTACTAAGCGTGACAAAAGATGTTGGCTCCCGATTATTACTAGATATTTCAGAACATCTGGAGTTGTCTAGTCTGCCAAGCTCCAATGGTGTATTGAAATATCTTGCTGGAAAGACACTACCTTCACATGCATCTATATTGTGCGGTTTAGTAAAGAATCAGGTGCTGTAACTTTATCGCATCAATTCAAGCCCATTGAGTGTGCTTGCATGCTTGTTATGTCAATCAGCCTGGACTATAGTTGAACTGTCGCATTATTGTATCTACTTCATGTTTTTCTCATTTGCGTTTGCTTTGTTTTACGTGCAGGTTTATTCTGATCTTGAAGTTGCTTTTACCATTTCTGAAGATGCAACTGTCTATAAGGCACTGTCACAAACTATTGAGCTGTTGGAAGGGCACACTTCGGTGATCAGCCAGCACTATTATGGTTGTCTTTTCCATGAGCTGCTGGCATTTCAAATTGGTGACCGGCATCCACCACAAGAGGTGAACATTGCTGACCTCTTCCAGTTCTCCACCTCACTCGTCCTCACCATAGGATTCCGAATGACCTGTTTTAGTGGACTCTCCCCTTAGCATGCATCAGCTAATCTTTAAATTTTCGATTAGTTCCATCTTAGTTGGTTACTTGGATAACACCACCAGGAGCTACTAAATGTGTTAGTCGGTGTTTGGTTATGTTTTTCATCTTTGCATTCTAATTTTTGGTTGTTCCATTTTCAGAGAGAACCTGCAGAAGTGATACCTAAGGAGATGATAGGATTTTCTAGTTCAGCTATGTCTACCCTAGAAAGAGCTGAGTTTTTTGTTCCTGGTTCCAAGGAGTCTGGTGTCATACATATGGATTTGGATCGCAGCTTCTTGCCAGTGCCTTCTGCAGTAAATGCCTCCATTTTCGAAAGTTTTGTCAGGCAGAACATCACTGATTCCGAGACTGATGTACGTTCAAGCATTCAACAGCTGGTGAAAGATAGCTATGGTTTCTTGGCAGATGGTTCCTCGGAGATCATATACGGCAACACCTCCCTCGCGCTCTTCAACAAGCTCGTGCTCTGCTGCATGCAAGAAGAGGGCACCCTCCTTTTCCCTTCGGGCACCAACGGCCATTACGTCAACGCAGCAAAGTTTGTTAACGCAACCACCTTGACTATTCCAACAAATTCACAATCTGGATTCAAGATCGAACCAAACGTTCTAGCTTACACACTGGAGAACGTATCTCGGCCATGGGTGTATATTTCTGGCCCCACAATCAACCCTACTGGTTTTCTGTACAGCGACAATGATATAAAAGAGCTGCTATCTGTGTGTGCGAGATTTGGAGCCAGGGTGGTGATCGACACCTCGTCCTCAGGTCTCGAGTTCCAGGATGATGGCTGCAGCCAGTGGAATCTGGAGAGATGCGTCTCTACCTTGAAGCCGTCAAAGCCCTCATTCTCAGTCATCCTGCTCGGGGAGCTGTCCTTTGAGTTGACGACGGCGGGTCTAGACTTTGGGTTCCTGATTTTGAGTGACTCATCCTTGGTTGACGCATTTTACAGTTTCCCAAGCTTGAGTCGTCCGCATAGCACGCTGAAGTACACTTTCAGGAAACTCTTGGGTCTCAAGAACCAGAAGGATCAGCATTTCTCTGATCTCATCAAGGAGCAAAAGGAGACGCTCAAGAATCGTGCCAACCAGCTGATCAAGGTTAGCCTTTGCTGATATTTTGTGTTCTCGTCTCAATTTTCTTCCACTCATCAGTCCTGGCCCTTTTAGTTTGTACATAAAGATCAGTAGAACCTTAGGTTAATCTGAGTATTTCGAGTTCTCCTCAGAATTATCAAAAAAATTCACATACAAAATGGCATGACTGCAACTAGTCAGACATAGAGAATCGAAAAATTGGTCAGACATTCTTTGGGGCAACCGTAAGAAATTTTAATTGAGCATTCCTGATTTCATCACACATGTCTGACAAATTGCACCCTCTTGTTTCCTTTTCCTATGATGATGAACAGACACTCGAGAGCTGTGGCTGGGATGCTCTTGGCTGCCATGGTGGCATTTCGATGCTGGCGAAGCCGACCGCCTACATGGGCATAACACTCAAGGTGGGCGGCTTCGAGGGTAAGCTCGATGGCAGCAACATCAGGGAAGCCATCCTCAGGACCACGGGGCTGTGCATAAGCAGCAGCACGTGGACCGGGGTGCATGGTTACTGCCGGTTCAGTTTCGCCCTGGAGAGCGGCGAGTTCGACCGGGCCATGGACTGCATCACCCAGTTCAAGGAGGTTTGCCTGGGACCCAAACAGTAACTAGGGGCTAGGGTTGGTCAGGTGGGTGAAGAAACTACGAAACCTGAGATAGATGTAACCACTCCTCTTCATTCTCGCCTGTTTGAATTTGAGTTTGAGCTGAACTTGGTTTTGAATCTAAATAAAATGAATAAAATTACGGAATTTCAGTGTGTGTGTGTGTGTGTTGCTCGGCCTTACAGGCCTATATCTACCCCGTTTGGTAGACCCAGAATGAAATTATCTTTTATTTTATGAAGGAACGAAAGGGAAAGAAAAAAGGAGCAAAGTGAAATATGTAGTTACCGAGTTCACTGAATCCTGCTTGAGGAGAGATGTATGCAGCCATTTTATCTTTTTGTTTGCTCCTTCAGAGAACTGTAAGCCTGTCGGTAAAAATTCACTGGACTCGAGGAGCACGCTATGGGACCAAATCATCACCATAGGGCTTGGACTTGGGGGTCCTCGTTGCGCTCATCCCCTAGGTTGGTCGTGTGGGGCGGTGCGAGCTGGTGGCGGTGTCCCATAGCAGGAGTTCGATGACAACCGACGTAGGCTGGCTGGTGACCCGTGGCCGGAGGAGCTCTATGCACATCGAGGTGATGTGGGTGAGCGTCACGGACACCTACATCCTCTTTGTAGGATCTCTTTGTAGGAAGGCGAAGACGGGTGGATCGGGTGTGACACCAGGATATGGGACGATCATGGCAGCGGTCCTCTCTCGATGTGGCATGCATAGGGGTTCCGGCAATCATGGCCGGGGTGCGCGGGGGAGGGAGGGGGTTCAGTGTGTGTAGGAGATGTATGTAGGTTACCGAGTTCACCAAAATTTAGGAGAACTGTTAGAGGGTTCCGTCCTTACCTTCTTCTTTGTCAAAGTCAATATTTTTAAGTTTGACCAATTATTATCATAAGAAAATAAATATCTAGTGTACTACCTCCATATCTAGTTTATAGAGGTGATATGCACTTAGAGATAAAACTTTGATCTTTAATTTGGTCAACAAAATATGAAATAGATGCAAAAAAATTGTAACTATTAATGGTTAAAGAGTTTTTTTCTTAAACTGCATATTGCCCTAATAAACCGGTATGGAGGTAATATCAAAGCATATAATATGAAAATATAATTTATGATGATTATAGCATTATTATTAATTTAAAATTATAAACATTGACACTTTTTTCCTAAATAGCTGGTTAAACTTTAGTTTATATAAAGGAGATAGTAGGAGTCTAGGAGAAATAATCTTGAGCCATTTTTCTTCACTGAAAGAACTTTGTTTAGATGAGGATTGAACCATTCAGACGCCCGCTTGAAAATTCGAAAGAAATTGTAGACAGTGTTATTTGGATTGGTTCAACCTACGTGTCAAAACAAAATAAAACAAAAGCATCTTTTTTTGGAAGGATTAGGACAACACATGTACGTTGCATCGGTGTCGATATTAAGCCAAATTACAATTCAGAAACTAACTAAAACATGCAGAAATATTGACGATAATAGCTTTGAGATAGACACCACACTGGGTCTAATATAATGTGGTTAAACCCATTGAAAGAAGTTTATTTAGATGAGGATTGAACAATTCAGACGTCCGCTTCAAAATTCAAACGATATTGTTAGACAGTGTAATTTGGATTAGTTCAACGACCTACGTGTGAGAACAAAACAAATATTTTTTTTTGGAAGGAAGGATAGAAATCTTTGCGTGCCACGTGGCAAGAGGAGATACATACAGTATAATTTTCTCTTTACGCGGCCGAAATATTGAAAATTCTACGTACGGAGTACTAGTATTTTGCAAGGTAACCGTGTCGTCTCCATCATTTCTTCAAGAGAAAGAAATTTATAGGGATTCGATATTCTTCCCAATCCATCCAAACCAAAACCAAACTCGAAAATCGGCGGAGGCTTTTCCCCATGGCGGCGGCGGCGGCGGCGGCGGCGACGTCGGACGGGGTCGGCGCCGGCGTGGCCCGGCAGGCGGAGCTCCGGCGCGCCGAGGGCAACGCGTGCTTCCGCAAGGCCCGCCTCGGCGCCGCCATCGACTGCTACACCGAGGCGAGCACCACACCCCAAACTTCCTCCCCAATCCCCTTCTTCCCGACTGCGGCCAGTTCTTGTCCGTGATAGATCGAATCCCCATCTGGTTTCAATTGAACGCGCGAACGAATTCACTGATCGATCGATTCCCAGGCGATTGCGCTGTGCCCCGACGTGGCCGTGTACTGGATGAACCGGGGCCTCTGCCACTTCAGGCGCAAGTAAGCACTGCGATCCCCGTGTCTTCCTCTTCCCTCGCGAGGTCCATCCAGCACTGAAATCTTGCCTGTTCCGCTGGCGCAGGGACTGGGCCAGGGTCGAGGAGGACAGCAGGAGGGCTCTCGCGCTCGACGACGCCCTGTTCAAGGTTTGACGGTTCCTTGGTCACGACGACGCAGCTGTGAGATATACTAGTTTGTGTAATACATGTGTTCGCGTGATGCAGGGGCATTATCTGCTAGGATGCGCCCTGCTCGAGAAGGAAGAGTGCGCTATCGCCGTGGAAGAATTTCAGAAGGTTTGGCATTCTGTACCTAGCTCTTTCGTTATGTTTCATCTTGCAAACTGGCTGTGCCATTCTGCATTATGCTAAGATTGTTCGCGTCTGTGTCATTGCATAGTTGGCTTGTTAGTTGTACCAGAAAATGTCACCATTCTGATGATTGACTTTAAGATTGTTTACAACATCTGCAGATCAAACTATGATCTTACATGCTGCATAAGGCATATAGTTCCTAACTATGCTTGAAGCCTACCTGTTTTCATTACACGCACTGTGTAATTCCCCCCACCAGCCCATTGTGCCCTGTTTCTCTTTGAATAAATGGCGTGGGTTATAGTTGACGATACTGTCTGCGTGTTCCCTAACATCTGTGCAGGTGGAATTTGAACTGAACCCCTTGTCCTCTTTGAACTGAATCGTGGATGAGATCTTTTCAGTAAAACCTCTGTGGCTGCGCATAATTTGCTTTTCCGCTTGCTCTTTATTTGAGAAATGTGGTGCTTGTCAATAAGTAGTGCAGCCTTGGTGCCATTCACCAAGCTCTTCTGCTTATTTAGGAGCTGAAGTGACCTATTCACAAGTACCTTGCTGCACATTTAGTTAGCGGACTCAGCTAATGGTTATTTTGACTTGACATGGTTGATGTCCCGCAATACACTGCCACTAATGTCTTGCCCATCTTATATTACGGGGAACAGGCTTTGAATCTCCTCAAGTCTTCGAATTCAGTGGATAAAATGGCGGAGGACATCTGGCAGGTACTTGCCAAGGCGAAATATCTGCACTGGGAAAAACACTCCACTGAACGAGTTTGGAAGATGCAAAGCTTAAGGTAAGGTGTATACTGAATTACCATTGTGCTGTAGGTAAACTGAAGTGTGTCTATTTTGTGCCGAGATTCAGTTTTATCAAACTTTCACACTCACTGTGGTGGTGCCTTAAATTCCTGACATGATGATTTTCCTTAATACTGCTCTAACATGTACATGCAGGGAAGCATGTGAAAATGCTCTGCAGGAGCATCACTTTCTTAGCGGCACACTTCCGGAACACTCTGACAATGAGTACTCAGAACAATGCAAACTATTATCTGAAGTCTTCACGAAAGCTGTACTTGATGACACACCAGGAGATGTAAAAGCACTATTTACTTACGATATCTTATATCCAACTTTCTTTTGTTCGATGCCAATTTTTCTCTGTGTTCTGAAGCTGTTTCCGCTTTGAACACCTAGGTGCCTGACTACCTTTGCTGTCAAATAACTTTTGAGATTTTTAGAGATCCAGTTATCACACCAAGTGGTGTGACATATGAAAGGGGCATATTACTTGAGCATCTTCGCAAGGTGTGCCCTCTTCCTAAGCTGGCATTTGCTTACAGCGAACTCTTGATTTTATTCATCTTATTCTTATGTAATCTTGTTTTGCTATTATATTCCCCTGTAATTTCCATTCTAGGAATATTCCACTTCAATATCTTGCCTGATTCTGCAATGTCGTAGATTTAGTTGGTTCCTGCATAGCTGAAAGAACTGGTACTACAGGAAACCACACCGGCACAGAAACTTTAACAGTAGCTGGTGTAGCTAAATTGAACTAGTACAGTATTTGACTGGTATATTATGATCATCAACTCACCAACTATGATTCGTTATGTGCCAATGCTTAAAATTAAACACTGGCTTAATGTGTGTGGTACACATGATTCAGTTTATATTTATGGATAATAAATTTACTTGAAAGTACAGTATTTTAAAGCTCATAATAACTTTTTCTTTAGGTGGGAAATTTCGACCCAGTGACACGGGAGCCCTTGAAGGAGCATCAGTTGGTTCCGAATCTTGCCATCAAGGAAGCAGTCCAGGCCTACCTCAAGGAGCACAGCTGGGCCTACAAGTCTTAACTGAGGGGATTGATGGTTGGCCTTTGGGATTAGCTGATTGATTCTTGGGTAAACACTAACGAAAGCTTGGCAATTGTACATAAACAGCCAACACTCTCTAGGCTAGAGCAGTTTGTTGTCTATAGGCTAGTCATTTTCAGTGTTGAGCTGTTGAATGATTTATTTGTGTTGATCCTCTAGACTGACCATTCATCTATTCTAGTCTGGTATTAATACATTTTTACACCACTTCTTTCGTTGCCATTCTGCAATATCTTACAACATGTGAATTTGAAGGCTTATGAGTTACGACCTGTTCAGAACACAAAATAATTTAGCCATGAGAATTAGCATGTTCAAAAGGTCTCACCATGGGTAGAAACTTATCAAATCTTACCATGTTTATTAATGATTTAAATAATTTAAATTCATTTAGACACTGATTAGCTCAGCCTGTGTCCCTATCTGCTGCTACATATGTACCTATCCGATTCCCTTCCATTTAGACACGGATATCTGATGTATTTTTTGGGTTGTTTTCCATTGATGAAGGCATGTGTTCCTTGAATAGTTGTTGGATTTCCTTCCGGCCGTTTCATTCGGTCAGAAACCTGAGATCAAACTGATACGTTGGTGTAACGAATTCTCGGTTAGCTCTTTTTCTCAGCACTGATGGGTCCTCGTTTTTAGCAAACAAAACTTATTTTTAGGACGAGAAACCTAAAAACAAAACTTATTTTTAGGACAAGAAACCTAATCGACTGGTTCGGTCTAACCGAATCCCCAGCGCAGCTACTTTGGTATTGTTTGGGGACAACAAGAGACCTATTAGTTTTATTGCACATTTCCTGGCATAGTAGATATTCACCTACCTCATGTTCAATATCAAATCCAGAGCCAGTAACTTAGCAGAAAAGTTACCGCTACTACATCACTCCATGCCAGGAGTAGCAACTAGTAACATAAACAATCCATAAATATTAACCAGATGCCAACTTTGACCGGAAGAAATGCGAGGTAAGGGTGATGTGAATGTCGAAATGGATGATCTGCATGAAAACATCGGTTCTCATTCAAACATTATGATGGTACCTTGAATACAGCTAGCTAGAGGTGAGTTACAACAATTTTGATCCATTTTCTCAATGGTGCAATGATGAAAACATTTCTTCAATGCTTATGATTTCATCATGAACGTCCTTAATTGTTGGCCGATCCTTCGGTGATGTCTCAGAGCACTTTAGGCCAAGTTTAGCCAGCTGTTTGACCAACCATGTTATTTTTACTGTTGTGAGACTTTCCCCACCTTCATCATATATGGTCAGGCTGGGTTCTAGAATGTCATCAAAATTTTGTTGTAGTGCTTCTTCCACAAATCCGTGAAGGTTCATACCATCCTTGAACATATCATCTGTTGGTTGCTTCCCCGTCATCATCTGTAGAAGAATAATTCCATAGCTATAGACATCCCCCGCTGTTGAGATTTTGCTTCCTGTGCCGTACTCTGCAAAAATACAAAGTTCTTTAAGAAATCTTCGCTTTGTTTGGTTGAAGAATCACAAGATTCTAGAAAAAAGTATCTGCACATTTTATGGGGCCAATAATACAGTACATGCTAGAATTATAAAAATGGGATATGTGTTACCAGGTGCAATGTAGCCGACTGATCCTCTTGGTCCAGCAATGCTTATTGACATACTAACCCCTGTTGAAGAGTCGCCATGAAGAAATTTTGCGAGACCAAAGTCAGTAAGACATGCAACCATATCGTCATCTAGAAGGACATTTCTTGGTTTAAGATCACAATGAACCAAAGGAGGACTGCACCGATTATGGAGATAGTCTAATGCAACAGCTATGTCCTTGGCTATTGTTATTCTTGAGCCTAAACTTAATGTTCGTTGATGGAGCCAACTTTCTAGGTCACCAAGTTCCTTGTATTCAAGAATAAGTGCTTTGAACTCATTTCCTCTTGGATCAGTGGTTGAGCATAAACTAATAACCTTTATAAGATTCCGGTGGCGAAAGTTTCTCAATGCCTCACATTCAGCAAAGAAACTCTTTGATGCTCCAAATTGGTCAAGCTTGAATACCTTGATGGCAATTGTTTCCATTCCTAATTGGCCTTTATATACCAAGCCAAATCTTCCGGAACCAACAACGCTGGCTGAAGAGAAACCATTTGTTGCTTTGAATAAATCATTGTACGATAGTATGTTGCGCCACTTGAACGATTGGGTGATGGGCCGTTCAGTTGCACCTCTGTTCTTCTTCAGAAGGATGAATCCAAGACATGCCGAGGTGATTAAACCAACAATGGTAAGCGGAACCACTATTGTTAGAACATATGACGGCTTCTTGGTTTTGGAAGGTAATGCACCACACAGTGGCACTTGTTGCATTGGAGATCTTGCACATAACTTTTTGTTTCCTTGGATAGATATGGCAGTTGAATTGGCGAAAACACCACCTTTAGGAACTGGTCCCTCAAGTTCATTGAAGGACAAGTTGAGAATATATAAGGAGGTAAATGACTCGAAAAATTCTGGAATTGTACCAGACAAGTTGTTTTGGGATAGATCCATCTCATATATGCCTCTTAAAGCGCTCAAAGAACCTGGGATTTTTCCTTGCAGGAAATTTTTCTCCAAATGGAGAGATTCCAAAAGAAGGCATTCACCGAGTGCGGAAGGAATTTCACCTGATAATTGGTTGTTGGAAATACTAAGTGAATTGAGATTCATCAAATGACCTATTTGCGAAGGTATGTTCCCACTAAGCTGGTTATAGGAAAGATCCAAGCCTTTAGAAAGTGTGGAAATTGATAATATTTCCCATGGAATGCTTCCATTGAAGCTATTGGAAGAGAGGTTCAACAACAACAAATTTTTACATCCTTTCAAACTAGCAGGTATTTGACCAGTCAAATTGTTTTCCATGAAGTAAATTTCAGCGAGCCTCTCAAGTTTACCAATCGAATGTGGGATTTCTCCGGAAAGTTTGTTGTTGGATAAGCTTAGTAGGGACATGTTTGGAAGATTTCCAAGTGTATCAGGAATATGCCCTGTGAGTGAATTTTTTTGCATTACAAGGACAGTTAGACCTTTGAGTTTTCCTATCTCTGAAGGTATATCTCCAGTCAGCTGATCTTCCGATAGGAGAAGCACTTCTAAGGTACTTGAAAGATCCCCAATAGATCTAGGTATTATACCCCCAAGGCCATTAAAATCCAAACATAATATCTGTAGTTGAGTACAGTTTGTTAGAGAGGACAAAAAAGTCCAATCTCCAGATTTAAGCATGTTTGTACCCACGTCTAGGATTTTCAACTTGCGCAAGAGTCTGAGTGATGGAATACCACCAGTGAGTGAGTTTTTCCGAAGGTCTAGGTTTTGCAGATTTGATGCATTTCCCAACGAAGCAGGAATTGGGCCATCAAAATGGTTCCCTCCTAGTATCAATTCAGTGATGTTTGGTA
Organism: Lolium rigidum; assembly: GCF_022539505.1. Lineage (NCBI taxonomy): Eukaryota > Viridiplantae > Streptophyta > Magnoliopsida > Poales > Poaceae > Lolium > Lolium rigidum. Next base: position 45,225,313 of record NC_061511.1, read on the forward strand.
GTGTATAGCCAATGTCGGAAGGGATTCTCCCAAAAAGTTGGTTGTTACTCAGACTAAGATATGTAAGGGAACAATTTGTGTAAATGGTTGGTGGGACAATTCCTGACAAATTATTACCTTTTAAGTTCAGTACCTGGAGACTTGAAATCTTGCCTATGCTCTCTGGAATGTTACCTTGGAAGTTATTGTGAGCAAGTTGCAGGGAAGACAAGAAAGACATGTTTCCAATTGAGGAATGAATGCCTCCTGAGAGGTGATTTTCAGTTAGAGCAAGATATTTCAGTAGTGAGGAGGTTTGAGGGAAAGGTGGGATAGGCCCAGAAAGGTTATTGCGTGATAGGTCTATGTAAGAAATTGTTGTGCTATTGAACAAGGCAGCAGGGATTCCTCCGCTGAGGCTATTATTTTTTAGATTCACCCTTATGAATAATTTGTTGCTCCCCAATAACCGAGGAATAGTGCCAGTGAGCTCGTTGCTGGTGAGCAATAGTGCAACAAGTTGGGGAAGTAGACCAAACCCGGAAGGAATGGTACCATTAAGATTGTTGTTGCTAAGAATAATTTGTTGAAGAAACGAACACTGAGCAAGACCTGGAGGGATCTCACCTTCAAGGGAGTTTCTCTCCAAGCTGAAGACCTCGAGACGGGTACAAGAAGATATGGTGTCTGGAATCATACCACCAAAGGAGTTCATGCTAAGGTTTAGATATCTAAGTCGGGTCAACCGCCTGATGTCTTGGGTGATGTGGCCATTGAGCTGGTTGTTGGGCATGTGGAGTCTGGTTAGGAAACTGAGCTCTCCAATGCAGGGGAATATGTGGCCAGCGAGGTTCACTGACTCCAGGTCTAATGAAATCACACGAGATGTCTGTCTTGTGCTGCATGTCACTCCACGCCAAGAACAGAAGGTGATAGAGGAATTACTCCATGAATCTAAGGCTCTTGTGGGATCAGAGAGTTGAGATTTGAGGCAGAGAAGTGCATCCCTATCAGTAGCGGAATGGATGCAGGGGAAAAGGCTGAGGAAACGGAGCATGACTAAAAGAAGGGGAAGGCTATGTGGTGGTAGGCGAAGCATTTTGCTTCTGGTATGCTTGGATGAAAGCTTGTTTCTCGGTAGCCAGTTGGCATCTGGACATGTATATAAGCTAACGGAACCATGCCTACATATAATAAAATTCAGACCTCATACGTGATGTGTATGATGCCTTCATGTAATTATTTAAAAAATTGCAGTTGACTTAGACACAAACATGTGATCATGCTTGTTGAATTAGTCGGGGGTCATATCTCATTGGCTATACATTGAATAAACCAATTGTTGGATTAGCTGGGCGATTATATCTCATTGACACGCATAAAACACAGTTGTTTCTACGTTTAGGACGCTGCACGTCTCAGAAAATACACATGACTTGAAACTTGTTCTAGTCGCCGGCGGCTATTCCTTTTGGCCAGTCTTCTACCAATCAGCCATACACAAAAGTATACTGAAGCAGAGCACCCTCCAGTGTCCAGTCATACACATACTGACATACTTGGTGAAGTACTGATCATACATTATTAACATATCAATTGAACAACCTAGCTAACCAAAAGATATATGTTGAACAAAGAACCAAATCTTGATATAAGTGGGAGTTTGAGATAATCATTCAAATACATCGCTTTCAAAGGCATGGCAGATATGTATGGCTAACTATCGCGTTGGACCATATCTAAATGCATGGGCAACATATTTAGTATGTTTAGTCAAAACTTCCATATACTACATCCATCCGAGAATATAAAACGTTTTGGTAGGCTAGAGAGGTAGATACATAGATATTTTATTTTCAAATCACAATACTACCGAGTGTTTAACCTCAAGAAAAATATGAATGCCCACATGGTGCACATATTCTTCCTGTGGTAGTTACAAATGTAGAGTAAATGTTGAAAACTGGAAGATTTTTCTGTAGGAGCAACACATACCACTTGGAGAGGAACACCTCTCAAGTTATGATTGTATAGATCTAATTTCAGCCTTTGAATGATGCAAGATGAGCAAAGAGGTAAGTCCCACTGACAGGGGGACTCAATCAGTGAAAGTGAGGAGGAGCATGAAGGATGCGGTATTGATGTTTGTTTTAGAGGCTGAAGGGACAGTGACCGCAATCATGGTGAACTTTTCAACTGGTATGTGGTGGTAGACTGGTAGTATGCCACCCCTTTTTGTGTGTTCTCTGTAGGATGGCACTCTAATACACTAATCACAAACCACAGTTCACACACAAAACACAATTATTTCTTCCCTTAAGACGCTCGACAGCTCCTTTAATCTCTGAAAAGTACACAACATGACTTGGACTTTGTGCACCAACAATCTCAGCCACAGGCTACAACGTACACAATGACGTACGGCTCAGCTACACACATGACTTGGGCTTTGACAGAGTCTTGGGCCATTACTTGTTCACTACGGTTAGTCATGTACCACCAACCTCAGCTACACACCTATATTAACACCACCGGACCGACGATCAAAGCCTCCATCGTGTGCCTCTGTAGTTCTTGTTGAAAAGATGTCGACAATCAGTAGTTCCTGGTTTATCACTGTGTTGGTGCTGCTACTGTTAGTGATCCTTCAGATTATCAGCGTGCTTGCGCTCGAAGAAAATGATGCTCCAAGTCCAGGACCATGTAAGCAAGCCTATTAAGTACATGGTTTCTCAGTATTTTTCTTTTGAGCTATTTCTATTTACTGCTCACTCTCTTCTCGGTGTACACACACTTATTTACCTTACTACTCCAATCACCGTAGTGAAAACTCTTATCAATTGGGCCGTCTTGGTGCGGCCGATTTGAGTTTACAAGAACTGCCTTTGATGAAAAATATATATTTTTTTAGATAAAAGGCCTAAAGGCCCGACTTTAAATTAATAAAGCCCTCAACTGGCTAGGATACAACGGTGTTGCGTACACGCACTTGAACAAGTTTAAAAGAAAAGCAAAGCCCTATAGGAACTAAAAGCACCGGGAGCTGCAAGTAGGGCCGAAGCAACAACAGCAAGTCCTGGAGCGCCCCTGCACATCCAGTGCAGGTTTGGACATTGGCAGGAATTAACCTGCGTCCCTAGACTGCCCAACCTCTGCTGTGGAGGAGACTGCACATTGGCACTCGGAACCGAATTCCATGGAGCCGCGCCATCAAAACACCATCTTGCACAAGCCACGAAGAACTGCCACAAACGGAAGGGACAAGGGCCAAGCGAAGAGGAGAAGCACCAGCGTCAAAAGGATGAAGAACCGGCTCAAAGACCACCTCGCCGTGCTGCTGCCGGAGGAGGGACCCTTCCCTCCTCACCCAGGCTCGAGGGTGTCGACCCACCAGCAAAACAGGACAGAGAAGTGTTATAGCACCCAAAAAGCTTTGAACTTGCTGGGGAGCGCCTCCGACCTTGCCAACACCATGCCCACACCGCACCATCGTCAAAGACTCCAAACTGTCAACTCCTCCGTCCCCTCATCCCAAAGCGGCGCCTTCAAGGAGGAGAACGACGCGGAGCGCCGTCGTCGCTCGGCCAAAGCCTAGGTTTTCACCCGGGGTGGAGGGGAAGGGAGAGGTAAGGTAACCTCATCCGCCCTTCAAGAAGGAGAACGGCAACCGAAGTCGTTGTTGCGGATGTGGCTGACAAAGCCAGCCAAGGCTTTCCCCTGGAAAAACCACCTGAACGCCTTGCATGAATGCGGATCAGTCAGTCCGAGGACCATCTGAGCTGGATCTGGCGCGGAGAATAAGAGCCATGGAGACATCAACAGAACAGACATAGAAAGCCCCAGGGCACCACTACGCCGCGACAAGACTTCCGCCAGCTCCTCGCCGTCCACACGACCAAGAAGACCAGCCAACACCAGCGAGCGCCACCCGCCTTCCGGTCGACGCTGCCACCCACCGTCCAGAGCCGCCGCCCTGGGAACCACGGAAGGCAACCCTACGAACTGAAAAGCACCGATCTTCACCGCCGAGAGGTCTCCGGAGACCGGAGATGCCGGAGAAGGGGGTCCCCTTCCAGATCGACGGCAAGCAGCACCCTTGGCTGCCAGCGTCAGGGATTTGGGACGGAGACGGGCAAGCACTAGGGCTCGGGGCTCCTGCCCCGGCCCTGCACATGGCAGCCAGATGGCCACCCTGCCCGGCCTCGTCAGAATCGCCGCCCGGAACCGCCGCGCCGCCATGGCCGCGCACGCCCCCGCGTCGTGTCGGAATCGCCCCCCCCTAGTCCGATCTGGACCCTGCGCGCGTCGCCCGCCATCGACCGCAACGAAGCGCCGCCGCCGCTGCGAGCACGCCCAGCACCTGGAGCCTCCACGCCGCGGACGAGCCGCCGCGCCACGGCGCCCCCCGACCAGCACGGCGCCCCGGGCGACAGCCTCGGCCCGCGCCGCCACCGCCGCGCGAGGGGGAAGGAGAGGCCTCGCCGCCGCCGGTGCCCCGGGGCTGCCGGCGGCGGCGAGGGAGGGAGGAGGAGGAGGGTGGGAGGAGGAGGCGGCGCCTAGGGTATTGCCCTGCCGCTCGCGGGAGCGGGCAGGGACGAAACGACTGGATCCCTTTGATGAAAAATATACTCTGCGAAGATAACATAACTTGCAATTTAACCGCGAGCTCGATCTGTCTATAGAATTTTTTTTCGATAAAATGCACTTTATTAAAGTCTATAAAATGGTTTACAAAATATTATAGAGAAAAATGGTTCACAAATATTGTACTTGGTACAATGTGTACCACCGCCTCACTGCTGACGAGATCAACATCGATTTCACTGTTTTACTCCATGCTTTTTGACTCATGTGCAGGCGGCTATCTTGATCCATGTTTTTTGATTCATGTGCAGGCAAGTGGCTTGATCCAGAGAACTGTTAAACACAAATAAAATGAAATTGGAAAACTGAGCGCTTGATCAAGTTTAGTTAGTTAGTTCATTATCATAATGTCGGTCGATGCTGAAAACAATTGTACTACCGGAAATCAACTGTTGGCAGCTAGTTTGTTTGTTGGATGTAATAAACTCAAAGCAGAGCACACGGTAAAAAGGGGCAGTATATTCGGATGGCAATCCTGTAGTACCTGAGGAATATTCCATTTATCATTATGTTATCTTTGTTGCAATTTACTAACAACCTAGGTTGTGTTTTAGTTCTGGTGTAGCGTGCATCTATGAACCTGGAAAGTATCCCTTTCTGAAAGATACCGGCCATTTGCTTAACTAGCATAGCCTATGACTTCTCAAGGATAGTAGATATATGCCAGAGCGATCCAAACCTAACCATTTGTGTCCACGGCGCGCTTAAAATGTGTCAGGAACCAAACCCAATGGCCCAACGCATATTGACCGGGCCGTCGGCGGAGACGCAAATACAGTGCTGGGATGCATCGTGGCGGATGATGCACGGACGCGCTCGTTTTTCCACCAGGCCCGCCTAGCAGCGAGCTATAGGACTGTATCGAGCGATCGCTTCCGTGGCCGCTGCTTCCGCAGTCATCACTTCCGCGTATGCGTCTGCATCTGCGTCGTAGCCTTCATCATCAATGTCGCGGCTGTCTCTTCTGCACGCACACTGGTGGGTGGCAGCTGGGCTTCTACGCCGCCATCAATAGCGTCGTATCCCGCGCTTACCCGGCCTTAAACGTCGACCGGCATCGTCCCTGTCACTTCCCACACCACTGACACCTCCACTTCCACCCCTCACCATTGCGTGCCACCGCATAATCATGGGAAAGAAAAGGCACGACTCCAAGGCATCCAGCAGCAGCAACAAAAAGGCGGAGCGGACGAACAGGTGCCGCTGCCTGTCAACGTGGCGCGGCTCATGAACCGGAGCTGGACGCCGTGCCACGGCTGGTGGGGGGCGTGCACCTGCCTGGCAGCAACTGGCGGCTACGCCACCTCCGGGTGCCTGTCCCGCTCGTGCCTCTGCGCGAGCCGGAGAGGAGCGCCAAGATCCGGCGCAGGTGGTGGTACCTGCCACCGGACCTTCGCGATGATCCCGCCTTAATCGTGGACTCCTACAACTGGCACAGCGAGCGCGAGACCGAGAACGATCCGAGGAGGTAGGAAGGCTTCCTCGGCGACCGGGACTTCTACAACACGGGAGCCGCCGGCGCCTCCATAGGACGACGACGATGAGGACTGCGATGCGTCGGCCTACCACAACGAGGAAGCCAAGGACGACAGCGATGACTTCGTCGCCTGCATTTTCCATGAATGGTAGTCGGCCATAGCGGAGGGCCGGAAATTCAACTTCTCGGCGATGATGACCGACGACGAGATCGAGAGGCTCGGCGTCCTCTTCTCGGAAGTGGACCGACCGGTGCAGCCGCTCCTGCCTCAGTACGCCAACGGCATCATGCCGCCAGGCCTCACGGAGGAAGAGGCCCTACGACGGGCACTCCAGAACTCGGCCCCGCAACCGCCGCCTCCGACTCAACCTCCACCTCCGGCGTATAATCCGTGGGCGGCTCCACCTCCACCTCAACCACCGGCGTGGGCTGCTCCACGTCCACCACTGGCGTGGGCTGCTCCACCTCCACCTCCACCGCCGGCAGCACAGGCGTATGTTCCGTCGGTTGCCAACTGGCCGTGGCCGGTACCGGATTTCATCGTGCTTGACGAGACGACGAGTAGGCGCAGGCGTTAGTTTTTATATTTTATATTTTCCTTATTTTCCTAAGTAAATTATATTTTTATGTTGAAAAAAATGCAAAATCGAAAAAATGCATCGTATCGCTGGGACCCCCGACGTACATGCGGTCGGTTTCGATCATTTGAACCAACCCAAACAGACGTGCGTGAATATTTTTCGCGTCTGAAATCGCCCGTTGGAGATAGCACTTAATGCAAAACATGTTTGCCTCGCCGTGTAGCCTACCCGGTTCTTCAGGATTCCGGAACAAAAGAAAAGAAAAAAGCTAATCGAAAATGGACTAGCACAAAGATAATGTAAGGACGTCCCCATCTGCCCATTGTTAAACGTTTTCTGCGCATGGCCCATGAGGCCTGACAGAAATGGTTGCCCACACTACCTCCCTAGTTCGGCAGCTGCGAAAAATATAAGATCGTTGCCGATGTGCGAGGCCACATTCTTGATGGACATATGAGCTAACCATTGCAAATGCTTCATGGTGCAAGATGAGCAAAGGGCGAGAAGCCTCGCAGCGGCAGTGCGGGAGAGGGATCTTAAGAGCATCTCTAGCGGAGTTCTTAAATACATGAACAGAAAATTTAGAGTTTAGTTTACGGGTCGGAAAAACGTTATCACAGAGCAGAACCCGTAAAACAAGAACTAAAAAGTAAATTTAAAATGTCGCGGGGAATTTGTTCGATGATCATATATATGGATTTGATGCTCCGATTGGGCATAAAAAATTACATAATTCGATAAATTAAACCTAAATTACTTAGTACACCGGCGGGCACTACTAATTTTAACCAAAATGCGGTCTAACGGCCTATGCGCGCGGCGGTGCTGGTGGTGGCGGAGCGTCGAGGCGGCCGATGGCGTCGACGCTGGCGTCGAAGAGCTTCACTCCTATCTCGAGCTTGACGCGGTGGACGTGCTCCTCCCGGCGGCGCGACTCGTACTCGCGCACTTGGCAGACGGCGTCCGCCTCCTCCTGGCAGAAGCGAGCGTGGGACTCTGCCTCGGAGATCGCCTCCACCTGCGCGAGCACGACCTCCTCCTCTTCGGAGTCGTGGACGTAGTCGCCCATCGAGATCGTCGGCGAACTCGCGGGGACGAGCTCGACGTCCTCGGACTGGAGCGGCGGCGCACGACTGGAGCCGCCAGACGACGACCCATCGCCGCCGTTGCCGTACCTCGCCAGCTTCCCTGGCGGCGTGAGCCCCCAGTTCGTCCACCGGAGGGCGCTACGCTTGTGCGCGCCCTCCGACTGCTTCCACTTCTGGCTTTCCGCGTCGGTGCGGAACACGGTGGGACGCGGCGACGAGTCCCCGCCGCCCAATCCCGCCCCGCAGCCTGCTGAGCCACCACCGGAGGCCATCGCGCCGTTTAGGAGGGTGGAGGGGTGGCTGCATAGAGCTCGATTGCTAGCCAGAATATGTTTGAGGCGACGGTGGAGGGAGTGGATGCGGCGGAGGGGAGTAGGGTTTAGAAACCGAACTCTCCTTCGCGGCCCCTTTTAATACGGGGCAGCCGCGCAGTTTCTCGGGGGGCCAAACTCGTTATATGGGCCAGGCCGCGAGTTCGGGCTCCATTCTAGCCTAGATTCGGCCCGAACCCATATTTTTGCCGGAGTTATTCAGTTTCGGCCTGTTTTACGGGCTGTGTAATCGTAATAGGATGTTGGGTGTCTAAATATATTGCTGCAACGACTGTTTCGGAAAAATTGGTCTTAGGTTCTGATTATATGTATCTGTGTTCAAAGACGACAGATGAAAATGTTGTTCGCCGTGACAACATTGATGCAACCCCTTGCTTTTTAAAACTTGCACTTGACTTGGACTTTATTCAAGAGACTGTGGAGTGTCCGTTTCGGTCATTCTTCTTCCAACCTCAGCCACTAACATAAAACATTCAGTTCATAGTTGAATAGATTGCTAGGTATCGACATACACGATTGATGCAAATACTGAATTTTGTAAATTTACACTTCCTTAAATTTTTTCCCGGTCACTGTTTTTGTAAATCCATTTCAGCTAGTTGTCTCTCTCAACGTGATCCACAAACTTGAAACGTAGTTTTATAGGATGCTCGGTTTTACAGCTATAATTGGTGCCATGATGACTGTTTGAGAGCGGAACCAGGAAAGAACAGGCACCGCCGCCCCTCCACCCTCAACCCGCCCTGCTCCGGCGCCCACTCTCCCTGCGCCGCCGCCCCTCCACCTTCCACCACCGACCCCTCCCACCCCCTCTCCTCCCTCCCCATCCGACCTTTGCCCCGGGTCGTCTCGCACGAGGCGACTCCGGGCGACGACATAAACCCTAGAAAAAGGCGGCCGATATCCCTCCTAATGGCCACTGCCGCCGTCGGGGTCGGTGGTGGCAGCTGCGCCCGGTTGCCAAAGGCAGGGGGCGGTGGTTGCACGCCCATGGACTCCCCTTCGCACGGAGGTGGGGTATTTCAGGGGCGGCGACAGTGGAAGGCGGGTCTGGTGGTGGTGGCATTCGGCTAAATCACCTAGATCATGCGGTAGCGGGATCGGGCGGCGGTGGCAAGGTACATGGTCGCGAGGCAGTGACAAAAGCCAGCCGTCCCCGCGTCGTGGGCGTGTAGCCGCTATCCCGACGGCTGCTGGCTTCCACCGGTCGGGTTGGATGAGGAAGATGGACCACGGTTCCCAGCCATGGTGGTGGCGTGGGGGCTGGCGGTTTCGGCTTTAATGGTGGTGGTCCTAGGGTTCTTCTTTCACGAAGATGAAGACGTTCCGAATGCCGATCTTTCTTCATCTGGCCGGAATGATGAGTTCCGAAAGGCTCCGATAGCGAATGTAACATTGCATCTTTTGCTGGAGTTCACAGGATCGGGTGGTATTCAGTCGCGCGCATCCATTCTTTTATTCCGACCTTTGGTTCTGGAGGGAGCAGCGTGAAGCTCTGTTCCATGTTGACATCAACAGACTTTTGGTCCATGGTGAAGTCAGAAGCAGAGAATATCATGAAGGCGGAATTGGGGATTAGCTAAAGAAGGTTCAATTCTCCGCGATGTTGTGGAACTTGTTTGATGTCTGGGATTCATAGCAGTGGTATGAAAGTGGGGGCGGCAACAGAAGTGAAGTTCAGAGTCCAACTTTCAGGGTGAAAACTCAAGGTATGGTCTTAATTGGTTGGGTCTGGCAATGACCTTGTTGGAGGAATTGTTTTAAGAGCGGGGACTATCCTCAGGGTGAAAACCTAAGAACTTTGATCGGGCGACGACGGTGCTGGTGCATTATTCCTTCTTGGAGGCGTCGTTTTTGGAGAGTCTGTATTTAAGGTGTTATCTTGGTGGTGGATGTATTGCTGTTGCTAGGCTTGGGATATTGCAGCGGGACTTTTATTTCTTGGTTTTCTTTTCTCTTTTTTAAGCTATGTGCATCCGTACTGTCATTAGGGTGTTGCGTTGTTGCAGAGGCTAGATGTAATTACTATCTTTTGATATTAATATATTCTCTTTATTAAAAAATTGGTGCCATGACTGTTTCCACAAAATTGTTTGCCTTCTGATTGTAAATCTCTGGTAGACTGGGTTGCAAGATGCCCGATGAAAAGATGTTCGCCGGTGACTCGGACAAAGGCAAGTTCAGTGTTATAAAAGAACTTGTTGCTATCTACGTATGTCACACCCTATCATCCAATTGTTTTTTCGGTGGCAAATGCTGCGAGACGACCAGTAGGGGTGGCGCCCCGTGGTCGGGGAGCTCAGGAGCCACCAGCCTTTCGAGGTAAGTTCTGGTGTTCTACATCACATGTCGATGACGTCGACACCGCGAAGAGGGCTTCGTCCGTGTCACCCTCACCGGCTTCCTATCGACATGCTTCGCTGGAGGATGTTTTCGGCTATAATTTCCGTGTCACTTTGGACTATAATTTTAGTTGTTTTGCTACAATATTTTTGTACATTTTATTGAAATGGGGGAATTTGCTATATGTTTTGCACATTTGTTATGATTTTTTACTAAATTATTGGGGCCAAATTTGGTAAATATGGAAATATAAATAATTTGGAAAACACGAGACAAGTGTTTGAGGAGCGCTCACGGGTGCACGAGACAAGTGTTTCCGTACATATATATGACACTCCCTCAGTCTAGAAAAAGGAGATCTCAACTTTGACATGATATATACATTTATCTAGATGAATTTCAGTGTGTTTATACATGCAAATTTTGACAAGGTTGAGATATTCTGTTTATGATGGACAGAGTTTTTTTCGTGTCACCGAATCTGCGTATCTTTAGCGGATATGGAAAGATAGGGTCATACACATGACGCGGAGAAATGAGTCACCTATGGTTATAAGATCAAGGAAACCAATCAACCGAAGGATATATGCGCAGATTAATGCATGAAATCCACTCTAGAATTAGGCAATTAATTGATTATCACCATTAGAAAAAAACCATAAAATCCAGCCAAAAATTAGGATGATAATAAATTAGCACATAAAACACATGGTCAATTTCTGTTCTCCAATCTATATAAATACGTGCAAAAGGAGCTAGTAGGGTCAAGACATTGCTGGAAGATCAAACAGGAGAAGAAGAGAAAATATCAGTAGAAAGCTAGGAATATATTGAGATGGCAATTTGCAAGAGGAGTACAAGCGTTGTGTGCATAGTAGCTTTCATTGTGGTGATGGCCATGGTGATGCTATCTTGTGATGCAGCAGACGAGACAGGTACATTGTATTAATTTTTTCTTCCATCGTCTATATATAAATCTGAAGAATATATATAGTAGATCCAAGGTGTTTAATTAAGATTGGCACGTGCTTTATTTACTCCGGATGATCGTTTTATTAATCTTCTATGGTCAATCCCATGGTATATATAGCTTGTACTAGCGATCTATTTCAAACTATGTTTGCAACTGATAGTGTACATGCATTTATATGTTTGTGCTAATTCATTTATTTAACATTTCCGTGTAGAACGGTGCTTTAGCCTTGAAGATGGATGCGATAGTGAAGACAAGTGCAGGGATTATTGTGTGGCATCAGGTTACACCAAGGGATCTCATTGCACGAAGGAGCACCAGGAGTGCTGTTGCTTTGTGTCCGGCCCCAAGCCCAAGCTGCACGCCGTCAGTCCTCAAGATTGAGACATTGCTTTTCTTGATTATATAGTACTATATATTATCAGAGCTATTCTGCAACCGATTAAATAATATTTCACAGTTTAGGAGTAAATTTAAAATATTGAAATATGGATCAACCAAAAAGCAATGGACAGTATTTTGATACTCCTATACTTTTTTAACAGTTTGTCAGAATGATGCAAATAATAAGACATTTGGAAGCTATGAAGTAAGCGTTTGGTATATAAAGTTTTCAGTTATTCTTTAAGATTTAAGAGTAGATTTCAAATTGCCACCCGATGTTAAAATCACCCACAACTATCAAACGACAAATCGGAATGACGGAAATGATACTCAGAACGACGAGGTTTACACAAAAGATGCATGTCCCACAAAATAGATTGTTGAGAATTCTTGTTATCTGTTTCTGTGTTTGTACATGTATTTAGCTTTTACCATTTCTACATTCGACCAAGTATCCGTACTACACATGATAAAATATGTTTACATCTGAGGTGTTTCCTTGCGGAATTTTTTTGTTTTATGTTATTTTTTTGGGAAGGTTTCCTATGTGATAGGATTAGAAAATATAATTTATAGGAAATATTTTAGAAGTTCGTTTATTTTTAGCAAAATTCACATACTCTACAAATTCACATTTGCAGCATGTACCCGCCACCAAACTTCGGGATATTTTATAATTTGACACAATTTTCTCTAAACCTCTATCATTTACCTTATGACAACGACATGTAAGTAACAGTGATAGGTAGTGGTCTTGTGGCCAACAATAGAGGTGTAAAAACAAGTGTGGCAAATTATAAAATCTCCCAAACAAAGGCGCCATATCTTATGAATCCGCCTCTTGTTGGTGTGTATCCCTGCATGCATCCGAAGATTGTGTACCATCGATCCGATCTAAATCATGCGCGCAGTCTCAATCCCATGCAGTTTAGCACTTAACCGCGCGCCCCTAAACATCAAAACGTCTCAACTTTTTTTTTGACAATCAATACCACATATATTCATAGCAATAAATAATACATGGTAGAGATACATGAACTGACTCCAACGATTACAAAATAAAGTCTAAAAGATAGTAACAAATCTTCGAGGTGTTCAATTTCTTTCTTCTTCCAGAACACAATCTTGTACTCTTCTGAAGGCAGCCAAAGATAGATAACGAACCATAAACCTGTAGATACTGACGAAAGTTCTTCCATAATTTTTTGAGCCGCAATGCCAAGGCTGCGTGCACGCACGTAACCATTAAAGCAGTCATACAACATCGGCAAGAGTACCAACACCAATATGTCAGGGAATAATAACCGACTAGCTTTGTCGTCGTTGATGGAGAGCCGAGAGTACGAATCACCATTGTCGAGGACGTAGCAGCCGGGAAAAAACCTGCGAGGATAATCCTCCTCGCGGCAACAACGACAAAAGATCCAAAATCGATCTGGCGAAGCAAGATCCGAAGACCCATACTTAGAAAATTGTGACTGTTCAACACCACCATTGATGCCGGAAACAAGATCTCGTCGCCGAACGAAAGGCCGACGATCACTTATTGTAGACGATGCCATCTCCATTGAGGGAAAACCAACAAGAAGGCGGCTACCAAAATCCTAACATAATCTAATAAAAACAATACTTTTATTCGAAACTCCACGCATAGATTGGGTTTCTCACTCCTCCCGATGCCGGCGAAGCCGACCGGAGGAGGGGGAACCAATCTATGGAGGAGGATGAACTGGAAGCGGCTAGGGTTGAGGCGGCAGCTGAGAGGAGAGACGTGACTAATGCTCAGACTTAAGTTTCAAAACGTCTCAACCTGATTCATGTCCCACCCGTCCACCCCCTGTCTTATCCCTACGAAGATGGTTCTCCCAATTGGCAATCAAACCATTGTGCTTAGACCATCTCCACCAGCAGCCCCCAAATAGGCACCGCAAGGGGTGCCGGTACCTTCATTTAGGGGACGCTGGCACATCATCCTTTATTTGGGGACGCTGCTCCCACACCGGCGCCCCCGATATATTTAAAAAATCAAATTCAAATATTGAAAACAATATTCGTACGAAGTTCGAACGAAATTTGTACAAATTTAACGCGAATTAAAACTAAAAAACTAAAAAAATCTAGCGGCACGGGGAGTCGAAGGCCCTGAAGTCCAGTTCGTCGTCGCTGGACGACCCGAAGGACCAGCTGTCGACGTTGTCGGCCTCCTCCTCGTTGGCCTTCTCCTCCTTTGGCGCCGGTAGCTCCGATGGTCCGGCGAGGTCGACGTAGTTGGCGCCGTGGTCCCTGGCGGACCACACCGCTGACTGCCGCGGGTCGATCGAGATATGCCGGTAGTCTTGATCGACGGAGCGGCCGACAATGTACTGTAGGGCGGGGAAGTCTGATGTCTACGGGTGCTTCTATTCTTGTAGACAGTGTTGGGCCTCCAAGAGCAGAGGTTTGTAGAACAGCAGCAAGTTTCCCTTAAGTGGATCACCCAAGGTTTATCGAACTCAGGGAGGAAGAGGTCAAAGATATCCCTCTCATGCAACCCTGCAACCACAAAGCAAAAAGTCTCTTGTGTCCCCAACACACCTAATACAAGTGGTATGAATGAATATGAGCAGTAGTAACGGCGCCAGAAAAGTGCTTGCTGGCGTGCAGTTGATGGTAGTAATATTGCAGGAAGTAAAGATGCAGTAAAACAGTAAACAAGCAGCGATAGCAATATTTAGGAACAAGGCCTAGGGATCATACTTTCACTAGTGGACACTCTCAACATTGATCACATAACAGAATAAATAGATAGATGCTAGACTCTACACCCTCTTGTTGGATGATGAACACCACTAACTGTGTAGGATTACACGAATCCTCAATGCCGGAGTTAACAAGCTCCACAATATTCAATGTTCATATTTAAATAACCTTAGAGTGCATGACAGATCAACATAACCAAACCAAGTACTAACATAGCATGCACACTGTCACCTTCACACTACGAGAGGAGGAATAGATCACATCAATACTATCATAGCAATAGTTAACTTCATAATCTACAAGAGATCGCAATCATAGCCTACGCCAAGTACTACACGATGCACACACTGTCACCATTACACCGTGCAGGAGGAATAAACTACTTTAATAACATCACTAGTGTAGCACACAGATAAATTGTGATACAAAACACATTGCAATCATAAAGAGATATAAATAAGCACTTCACTATGCCATTCATAACAGCGAATAAGTATTCTGTGAAATATAGCCTAAGAGACCCACACGGTGCACACACTTGTCTCCTTTACACACGTGGGACAAGGAGTCTCCGGAGATCACATAAGTAAAATCCACTTGACTAGCATAATGACATCTAGATTACAAGCATCATCATATGAATCTCAATCATGTAAGGCAGCTCATGAGATTGTTGTATTGAAGTACATAGGAGAGAGATGAACCACATAGCTACCGGTACAACCCCGAGCCTCGATGGAGAACTACTCCCTCCTCATGGGAAACAGCAGCGTTGATGAAGATGGCGGTGGTGTCGATGGAGAAGCCTTCCGGGGGCACTTCCCCGTCCCGGCGGCGTGCCGGAACGAGACTCCTGTCCCCCGGATCTTGGCTTCGCGATGGCGGCGGCTCTGGAAGGTTTTCTCTGGTTTCGTCGAACGTGGTAGGGTTTTCGCGACGGAGACCTTAAGTAGGCGGAAGGGCAGCTTCGGAGGGGGCCTGGTGGGCCCACACACTAGGGGCGCGGCCCCCTCCGGCCGCGCCAGGGTGTTGTGTGGGGCCCCCAGGGCTCCCCTCTGGCGGCTCTCGGGTGTTCTGGAAGCTTCGTCCAATTATAAGACTCTGGGCGTTGATTTCGTCCAATTCCGAGAATATTTTCTTACTAGGATTTCTGAAACCAAAAACAGCAGAAAACAGGAACTGACACTTCGGCATCTTGTCAATAGGTTAGTTCCGGAAAACGCATAAATATGACATAAAGTATGCATAAAACATGTAGATATCATCAATAATGTGGCATGGAACATAAGAAATTATCGATACGTCGGAGACGTATCAGCATCCCCAAGCTTAGTTCCTGCTCGTCCCGAGCAGGTAAACGATAACAAAGATAATTTCTGGGGTGACATGCCATCATAACCTTGATCATACTATTGTAAGCATATGTAATGAATGCAGCGATCAAAACAAAGGTAATGACATGAGTAAACAAATGAATCATAAAGCAAAGACTTTTCATGAATAGTACTTTCAAGACTAGCATCAATAAGTCTTGCATAAGAGTTAACTCATAAAGCAATAAGTCAAAGTAAAGGTATTGAAGCAACACAAAGGAAGATTAAGTTTCAGCAGTTGCTTTCAACTTATAACATGTATATCTCATGGATATTGTCAATGTAAAGTAATATAACAAGTGCAATATGCAAGTATGTAGGAATCAATGCACAGTTCACACAAGTGTTTGCTTCTTGAGATGGAGAGAAATAGGTGAACTGACTCAACATAAAAGTAAAAGAATGGTCCTTCAAAGAGGAAAGCATCGATTGCTATATTTGTGCTAGAGCTTTGGTTTTGAAAACATAAAGAGAGCATGCAAATAAAGTTTTGAGAGGTGTTTGTTGTTGTCAACGAATGGTAGCGGGTACTCTAACTACCTTATCAACCAGACTTTCAAGAGCGGCTCCCATGAAGGACGTTATCTCTACCAGCAAGGTAGATCATCCCTCTTCTCTTTTGTTTACACATGTACTTTAGTTTAGTTTTTCTTTATTTATGGATGACACTCCTCCCAACCTTTTGCTTACACAAGCCATGGCTAACCAAATCCTCGGGTGCCTTCCAACATTCACATACCATGGAGGAGTGTCTATTTGCAAAATTAAGTTGCTTACCGATAGATCGAGCAAAACATGTGAAGAGAATTATTAATGCAAGTTAATTAATTGGGGCTGGGCACCCCATTGCCGACTCTTTTTGCAAAATTATTGGATAAGCGGATGAAGCCACTAGTCCATTGGTGAAAGTTGCCCAACAAGAATGAAAGATAAACACCACATACTTCCTCATGAGCTATAAAACATTGACACAAATCAGAGGTGATAAATTTTGAATTATTTAAAGGTAGCACTCAAGCAATTTACTTTGGAATGGCGGAGAAATACCATGTAGTAGGTAGGTATGGTGGACACAAATGGCATAGTGGTTGGCTCAAGGATTTTGGATGCATGAGAGGTATTCCCTCTCGATACAAGGCTTAGGCTAGCAAGGTTATTTGAAACAAACACAAGGATGAACCGGTGCAGCAAAACTCACATAAAAGACATATTGTAAACATTATAAGACTCTACACCGTCTTCCTTGTTGTTCAAACTCTTTACTAGAAATTATCTAGACCTTAGAGAGACCAATTATGCAAACCAAATTTTAGCAAGCTCTATGTATTTCTTCATTAATTGGTGCAAAGTATATGATGCAAGAGCTTAAACATGAGCACAACAATTGCCAAGTATCACATTATCCAAGACATTTTACCAATTACTACATGTAGCATTTTCTGTTTCCAACCATATAACAATGAACGAAGCAGTTTCAACCTTCGCCATGAACATTAAAAGCTAAGAACACATGTGTTCATATGAACCAGCGGAGCGTGTCTCTCTCCCACACAAGGATGAACTTATTCAAACATAAACAAAAACAAACAGACGCTCCAAGTAAAGTACATAAGATGTGACCGAATAAAAATATAGTTTCAAGGGAGGAACCTGATAAATTTGTCGATGAAGAAGGGGATGCCTTGGGCATCCCCAAGCTTAGATGCTTGGGTCTTCTTGAAATATGCAGGGATGAACCATGGGTGCATCCACAAGCTTAGACTCTTCACTCTTCTTGATCATAGTATATCATCCTCCTCTCTTGACCCTTGAAAACATCCTCCACACCAAACTCGAAACAACTCATTAGAGGGTTAGTGCATAATAAAAATTCACATGTTCAGAGGTGACACAATCATTATTAACACTTCTGGACATTGCACAAAGCTACTGGAAGTTAATGGAACAAAGAAATCCATCCAACACAGCAAAAGAGGCAATGCGAAATAAAAGGCAGAATCTGTCAAAACAGAACAGTCCGTAAAGACGAATTTTAAAGTGGCACCAGACTTGCTCAGATGAAAATGCCCAAATTGAATAAAAGTTGCGTACATATCTGAGGATCACGCACGTAAATTGGCAGATTTTTCTGAGTTACCTACAGAGAGCCCTGCCCAAATTCGTGACAGACAGAAATCTGTTTCTGCGCAGTAATCCAAATCTAGTATCAACTCTACTATCAAAGACTTTACTTGGCACAACAATGCAACAAAATTAAGATAAGGAGAGGTTGCTACAGTAGTAACAACTTCCAAGACACAAATACAAAATAAAAGTACTGTAACAAAATAAACACATGGGTTATCTCCCAAGAAGTTCTTTCTTTATAGCCATTAAGATGGGCTCAGCAGTTTTAATGATGCACTCTCAAGAAATAGTAGTTGAAGCAAAAGAGAGCATCAAGAAGCAAATTCAAAACACATTTAAGCCTAACATGCTTCCTATGAAAAGTAATCTTGTAAATAAACAAATTCATGAAGCATGATGCAACAAGCATAGAAAGATAAAACAAGTGCAGCTTCAAGATTTTCAGCAAAAAGAGAGGTGTTTTAGTAACATGAAAATTTCTACAACCATATTTTCCTCTCTCATAATAATATCCAGTGGCATCATGAGCAAACTCAACAATATAACTATCAAATGAAACATTCTTATCACGAGTCTCATGCATAAAATAATTACTACTCCCAACATAAGCATAATCAATTTTATTAGTTGTAGTGGGAGCAAATTCAACGAAGTAGCTATCATTATTATTCTCATCATCAAATATAGGAGGCATATTGTAATCATAATCAAATTTATCCTCCATAACAGGCGGTACTAAAAGACCAATATCATTATAATCATCATAAATAGGAGGCAAAGTATCATCAAAGTAAATTTTCTCCTCAGTGCTTGGGGGACTAAAAATATCATGCTCATCAAAGCCAGCTTCCCCAAGCTTAGAATTTTCCATATCATTAGCAACAATGGTGTTCAAAGCGTTCATACTAATATGTTCCATAGGTTTTTAAATTTTCGCACCAAACCATCCATGTCTTAAATCAGGAAATAGAATAAGAAGCTCATTGTTGTCCATTATGCCTAACTAGTGTAAACAAGAAACAAAAAGATGCAATTGCAGGATCTAAAGGAAATAGCTTCGAGTACTTACAACGGCGAAAATAGCTTAGTAGCCGAGATCCGGAGTGTGAGTACCTTTTACCTTTCCTCCCCGGCAACGGCGCCAGAAAAGTGCTTGATGTCTACGGGTGCTTCTATTCTTGTAGACAGTGTTGGGTGATGTCTACGCCCCCCTCCTTTTCCTGTAGACAGTGTTGGGCCTCCAAGAGCAGAGGTTTGTAGAACAGCAGCAAGTTTTCCCTTAAGTGGATCACCCAAGGTTTATCGAACTCAGGGAGGAAGAGGTCAAAGATATCCCTCTCATGCAACCACTGCAACCACAAAGCAAGAAGTCTCTTGTGTCCCCAACACACCTAATAGGTGCACTAGTTCGGCGAAGAGATAGTGAAATACAGGTGGTATGAATAAATGCGAGCAGTAGCAACGGCACCGGAAAAGTGCTTTGCCCAGGACAGTAAACAAGCAGTAGTAACGCAGCAGTAGTAACGCAGTAAAACAGTAAACAAGCAGCGATAGCAGTATTTAGGAACAAGGCCTAGGGATCATACTTTCACTAGTGGACACTCTCAACATTGATCACATAACAGAATAGATAAATGCAAACTCTACACTCTTGTTGGATGATGAACACCATTGCGTAGGATTACACGAACCCTCAATGCCGGAGTTAACAAGCTCCACAATTCAATGTTCATATTTAAATAACCTTAGAGTGCATGAAAGATCAACACAACTAAACCAAGTACTAACATAGCATGCACACTCGTCACCTTCACACTATGTAGGAGGAATAGATCACATCAATACCATCATAGCAATAGTTAACTTCATAATCTACAAGAGATCATAATCATAGCCTACGCCAAGTACTAACACGGATGCACACACTGGCACCATTACACCGTGCGGGAGGAATAAAACTACTTTAATAACATCACTAGAGTAGCACATAGATAAATTGTGATACAAAACACATTGCAATCATAAAGAGATATAAATAAGCAGTTCACTATGCCATTCATAACGAGTGAATAAGTATTACGTGAAATATAGCCTAAGAGACCCACACGGTGCACACACTGTCACCTTTACACACGTGGGACAAGGAGTCTCCGGAGATCACATAAGTAAAACTCACTTGACTAGCATAACGACATCTAGATTACAAGCATCATCACATGAATCTCAATCATGTAAGGCAGCTCATGAGATTATTGTATTGAAGTACATAGGAGAGAGATTAACCACATAGCTACCGGTACAGCCCCGAGCCTCGATGGAGAACTACTCCCTCCTCATGGGAGACAACAGCGGTGATGAAGATGGCGGTGGTGTCGATGGAGAAGCCTTCCGGGGCACTTCCCCGTCCCGGCGGCGTGCCGGAACAGAGACTCCTGTCCCCCAGATCTTGGCTTCGCGATGGCGGCGGCTCTGGATGGTTTCTCCGGGTTTCGTCGATCGTGGTAGGGTTTTCGCGATGGAGGCTTTAAATAGGCGGAAGGGCAAGGTCGGTGGACTTCTGGGGGGCCCACACACCAGGGCGGCGCGGCCCCCCCTCTGGCCGCGCCGGGCACACGTCTGGTGGCCCTGTGGCCCCCCTCTGACCTCTCTCGGGTGTTCTGGAAGCTTCGTGTGAAAATAGGATGCTGGGCGTTGATTTCGTCCGATTCCGAGAATATTTCCTTACTAGGATTTCTGAAACCAAAAACAGCAGAAAACAGGAACTGGCACTTCGGCATCTCGTCAATAGGTTAGTTCCGGAAAATGCATAAAAATGACATAAAGTATGCATAAAACATGTAGATATCATCAATAATGTGGCATGGAACATAAGAAATTATCGATACGTCGGAGACGTATCAGCATCCCCAAGCTTAGTTCCTGCTCGTCCCGAGCGAGTAAATGATAACAAAGATAATTTCTGGAGTGACATGCCATCATAACCTTGATCATACTATTGTAAGCATATGTAATGAATGCAGCGATCAAAACAATGGTAATGACATGAGTAAACAAATGAATCATAAAGCAAAGACTTTTCATGAATAGTACTTCAAGACAAGTATCAATAAGTCTTGCATAAGAGTTAACTCATAAAGCAATAAATCAAAGTAAAGGTATTGAAGCAACACAAAGGAAGATTAAGTTTCAGCGGTTGCTTTCAACTTATAACATGTATATCTCATGGATATTGTCAATGTAAAGTAATATAACAAGTGCAATATGCAAGTATGTAGGAATCAATGCACAGTTCACACAAGTGTTTGCTTCTTGAGATGGAGAGAGATAGGTGAACTGACTCAACATAAAAGTAAAAGAAAGGTCCTTCAAAGAGGAAAGCATCGATTGCTATATTTGTGCTAGAGCTTTGGTTTTGAAAACATAAAGAGAGCGTGCATAAAAGTAAAATTTTGAGAGGTGTTTGTTGTTGTCAACGAATGGTAGTGGGCACTCTAACCCCCTTGCCAGACAAACCTTCAAAGAGCAGCTCCCATTTTTTTATTTTTGTGTGGCACTCCTTCCAACCTTTCTTTCACAAACCATGGCTAACCAAATCCTCGGGTGCCTGCCAACAATCTCATACCATGAAGGAGTGCCTTTTTATTTTAGTTTTATTATGATGACACTCCTCCCCACCTTTGCTTTCTCAAGCCATGGCTAACCGAATCCTTCGGGTGCCGACCAACAATCACATACCATGGAGGAGTGTCTATTTAGGTTAATTAATTTGGGACTGGGAATCCCATTGCCAACTCTTTTTGCAAAATTATTGGATAAGCGGATGAAGCCACTAGTCCATTGGTGAAAGTTGCCCAACAAGATTGAAAGATAAACACCACATACTTCCTCATGAGCTATAAAACATTGACACAAATAAGAGGTAATAACTTTTGAATTGTTTAAAGATAGCACTCAAGCAATTTACTTTGGAATGGCGGAGAAATACCATGTAGTAGGTAGGTATGGTGGACACAAATGGCATAGTGGTTGGCTCAAGGATTTTGGATGCATGAGAAGTATTCCCTCTCGATACAAGGTTTAGGCTAGCAAGGTTATTTGAAACAAACACAAGGATGAACCGGTGCAGCAAAACTCACATAAAAGACATATTGTAAATATTATAAGACTCTACACCGTCTTCCTTGTTGTTCAAAACTCAATACTAGAAATTATCTAGACTTTAGAGAGACCACTCATGCAAACCAAATTTTAGCAAGCTCTATGTATTCTTCACTAATAGGTGCAAAGTATATGATGCAAGAGCTTAAACATGAGCACAACAATTGCCAAATATCACATTATCCAAGACATTTTACCAATTACTACATGTAGCATTTTCTGTTTCCAACCATATAATGATGAACGAAGCAATCAACCTTCGCCATGAAAATTAAAAGCTAAGAACACATGTGTTCATATGAACCAGCGGAGCGTGTCTCTCTCCCACACAAGCATTTATTCAAACAAAAACAAAAACAAAAGCATACAGACGCTCCAAGTAAAGTACATAAGATGTGACCGAATAAAAATATAGTTTCAAGAGAAGGAACTCGATAATTTGTCGATGAAGAAGGGGATGCCTTGGGCATCCCCAAGCTTAGACGCTTGAGTCTTCTTGAAATATGCAGGGATGAACCACCGGCGCATCCCCAAGCTTAGACTTTTCACTCTTCTTGATCATAGTATATCATCCTCCTCTCTTGACCCTTGAAAACTTCCTTCACACCAAACTCGAAACAAACTCATTAGAGGGTTAGTGCACAATCAAAAACTCACATGTTCAGAGGTGACACAATCATTCTTTATACTTCTGGACATTGCACAAAGCTACTGAAAGTCAATGGAACAAAGAAATCCCTCCAACACAGCAAAAGAGGCAATGCGAAATAAAAGGCAGAATCTGTCAAAACAGAACAGTCCGTAAAGACGAATTTTAAAGTGGCACCAGACTTGCTCAAATGAAAATGCCCAAATTGAATGAAAGTTGCGTACATATCTGAGGATCACGCACGTAAATTGGCATATTTTTCTGAGCTACCTACAGAGAGGCAGGTCGAAATTCGTGACAGCAAGAAATCTGTTTCTGCGCAGCAATCCAAATCTAGTATGAACCTTACTATCAAAGACTTTACTTGGCACAACAATGCAACAAAACTAAGATAAGGAGAGGTTGCTACAGTAGTAACAACTTCCAAGACACAAATATAAAATAGAGGTACTGTGGCAAAATAAACACATGGGTTATCTTCCAAGAAGTTCTTTCTTTATAGCCATTAAGATGGGCTCAGCAGTTTTAATGATGCACTCGCAAGAAATAGTAGTTGAAGCAAAAGAGAGCATCAAGAGGCAAATTCAAAACAAATTTAAGTCTAACATGCTTCCTATGAAAAGGAATCTTGTAAATAAACAAGTTCATGAAGAGCAAAGTAACAAGCATAGGAAGATAGAACAAGTGTAGCTTCAAAAATTTCAGCACATAGAGAGGTGTTTTAGTAACATGAAAATTTCTACAACCATATTTTCCTCTCTCATAATAACTTTCAGTAGCAACATGAGCAAACTCAACAATATAACTATCACATAAAGCATTCTTATCATGAGTCTCATGCATAAAATTATTACTCTCCACATAGGCATAATCAATTTTATTAGTTGTAGTGGGAGCAAATTCAACAAAGTAGCTATCATTATTACTCTCATCATCAAATATAGGAGGCAAAGTATCATCAAAGTAAATTTTCTCCTCAATGCTTGGGGGACTAAAAATATCATGCTCATCAAAGCCAGCTTCCCCAAGCTTAAAATTTTCCATATCATTAGCAACAATGGTGTTCAAAGTATTCATGCTAACATGTTCCATGGGTTTTTTAATTTTCGGATCAAACCATCCATGTTTTAAATCAGGAAATAGAATAAGAAGCTCATTGTTGTCCATTATGCCAAACTAGTGTAAACAAGAAACAAAAAGATGCAATTGTAGGATCTAAAGGAAATAGCTTCGAGCACAAACACAATGGCGCCAGAAAAGTATCGTTACATCGGAACCGGAGTATGAGTGCCTTTTACCTTTCCTCCCCGACAACGGCTCCGGAAAATAGCTTGATGTCTACGCCCCCTCCTTTTCCTCGTAGACAGTGTTGGGCCTCCAAGAGCAGAGGTTTGTAGAACAGCAGCAAGTTTTCCCTTAAGTGGATCACCCAAGGTTTATCGAACTCGGGGAGGAAGAGGTCAAAGATATCCCTCTCATGCAACCCTGCAACCATAAAGCAAGAAGTCTCTTGTGTCCCCAACACACCTAATAGGTGCACTAGTTCGGCGAAGAGATAGTGAAATACAGGTGGTATGAATAAATGCGAGCAGTAGCAACAGCACCAGAAAAGTGCTTTGCCCGGGACGATAAACAAGCGAGTAGTAACGCAGCAGTAGTAACGCGAGTAAAACAAGTAAACAAGCAGCGATAGCGATATTTAGGAACAAGGCCTAGGGATCATACTTTCACTAGTGGACACTCTCAACATTGATCACATAACAGAATAGATAAATGCAAACTCTACACTCTTGTTGGATGATGAACACCATTGCGTAGGATTACACGAACCCTCAATGCCGGAGTTAACAAGCTCCACAATTCAATGTTCATATTTAAATAACCTTAGAGTGCATGAACGATCAACACAACTAAATCAAGTACTAACATAGCATGCACACTGTCACCTTCACACTATGTAGGAGGAATAGATCACATCAATACCATCATAGCAATAGTTAACTTCATAATCTACAAGAGATCATAATCATAGCCTACGCCAAGTACTAACACGGATGCACACACTCGTCACCATTACACCGTGCGGGAGGAATAAAACTATTTTAATAACATCACTAGAGTAGCACATAGATAAATTGTGATACAAAACACATTGCAATCATAAAGAGATATAAATAAGCACTTCACTATGCCATTCATAACGAGTGAATAAGTATTCCGTGAAATATAGCCTAAGAGACCCACACGGTGCACACACTGTCACCTTTACACACGTGGGACAAGGAGTCTCCGGAGATCACATAAGTAAAACTCACTTGACTAGCATAACGACATCTAGATTACAAGCATCATCATATGAATCTCAATCATGTAAGGCAGCTCATGAGATTATTGTATTGAAGTACATAGGAGAGAGATTAACCACATAGCTACCGGTACAGCCCCGAGCCTCGATGGAGAACTACTCCCTCCTCATGGGAGACAACAGCGGTGATGAAGATGGCGGTGGTGTCGATGGAGAAGCCTTCCGGGGGCACTTCCCCGTCCCGGCGGCGTGCCGGAACAGAGACTCCTGTCCCCCAGATCTTGGCTTCGCGATGGCGGCGGCTCTGGATGGTTTCTCCGGGTTTCGTCGATCGTGGTAGGGTTTTCGCGACGGAGGCTTTAAATAGGCGGAAGGGCAAGGTCGGTGGACTTCTGGGGGGCCCACACACCAGGGTGGCGCGGCCCCCCCTCTGGCCGCGCCGGGCACACGTCTGGTGGCCCTGTGGCCCCCCTCTGACCTCTCTCGGGTGTTCTGGAAGCTTCGTGTGAAAATAGGATGCTGGGCGTTGATTTCGTCCGATTCCGAGAATATTTCCTTACTAGGATTTCTGAAACCAAAAACAGCAGAAAACAGGAACTGGCACTTCGGCATCTCGTCAATAGGTTAGTTCCAGAAAATGCATAAAAATGACATAAAGTATGCATAAAACATGTAGATATCATCAATAATGTGGCATGGAACATAAGAAATTATCGATACATCGGAGACGTATCATTGGGCCTCCAAGAGCAGAGGTTTGTAGAACAGCAGCAAGTTTCCCTTAAGTGGATAAACCAAGGTTTATCGAACTCAGGGAGGAAGAGGTCAAAGATATCCCTCTCATGCAACCCTGCAACCACAAAGCAAGAAGTCTCTTGTGTCCCCAACATACCTAATAGGTGCACTAGTTCGGCGAAGAGATAGTGAAATACAAGTGGTATGAATGAATATGAGCAGTAGTAACGGCGCCGTGAAAAGTGCTTGCTGGCGTGCGGTTGATGGTAGTAATATTGCAGGAAGTAAAGATGCGATAGAAACGAG
This sequence comes from Lolium rigidum, assembly GCF_022539505.1. Classification (NCBI taxonomy): domain Eukaryota; kingdom Viridiplantae; phylum Streptophyta; class Magnoliopsida; order Poales; family Poaceae; genus Lolium; species Lolium rigidum. The sequence goes on from NC_061511.1 coordinate 45,251,506, forward strand.
TAAACAAGCAGCGATAGCGATATTTAGGAACAAGGCCTAGGGATCATACTTTCACTAGTGGACACTCTCAACATTGATCACATAACAGAATAAATAGATAGATGCTAGACTCTACACCCTCTTGTTGGATGATGAACACCACTAACCGTGTAGGATTACACGAACCCTCAATGCCGGAGTTAACAAGCTCCACAATATTCAATGTTCATATTTAAATAACCTTAGAGTGCATGACAGATCAACATAACCAAACCAAGTACTAACATAGCATGCACACTGTCACCTTCACACTACGAGAGGAGGAATAGATCACATCAATACTATCATAGCAATAGTTAACTTCATAATCTACAAGAGATCACAATCATAGCCTACGCCAAGTACTACACGATGCACACACTGTCACCATTACACCGTGCAGGAGGAATAAACTACTTTAATAACATCACTAGAGTAGCACACGGATAAATTGTGATACAAAACACATTGCAATCATAAAGAGATATAAATAAGCACTTCACTATGCCATTCATAACAGCGAATAAGTATTCTGTGAAATATAGCCTAAGAGACCCGCACGGTGCACACACTCGTCACCTTTACACACGTGGGACAAGGAGTCTCCGGAGATCACATAAGTAAAATCCACTTGACTAGCATAATGACATCTAGATTACAAGCATCATCATATGAATCTCAATCATGTAAGGCAGCTCATGAGATTATTGTATTGAAGTACATAGGAGAGAGATGAACCACATAGCTACCGGTACAGCCCCGAGCCTCGATGGAGAACTACTCCCTCCTCATGGGAAACAACAGCGTTGATGAAGATGGCGGTGGTGTCGATGGAGAAGCCTTCCGGGGGCACTTCCCCGTCCCGACGGCGTGCCGGAACAGAGACTCCTGTCCCCCAGATCTTGGCTTCCCGATGGCGGCGGCTCTGGAAGGTTTTCTCTGGTTTCGTCGAACGTGGTAGGGTTTTCGCGACGGAGACCTTAAGTAGGCGGAAGGGCAGCTTCGGAGGGGGCCTGGTGGGCCCACACACTAGGGGGGCGCGGCCCCCCCTCTGGCCGCGCCAGGGTGTTGTGTGGGGCCTCCAGGGCTCCCCTCTAGCGGCTCTCGGGTGTTCTGGAAGCTTCGTCCAATTATAAGACTCTGGGCGTTGATTTCGTCCAATTCCGAGAATATTTCCTTACTAGGATTTCTGAAACCAAAAACAGCGAGAAAACGAGAACTGGCACTTCGGCATCTCGTCAATAGGTTAGTTCCGGAAAACGCATAAATATGACATAAAGTATGCATAAAACATGTAGATATCATCAATAATGTGGCATGGAACATAAAAAATTATCGATACGTCGGAGACGTATCAAAGTCCGCCTCGTCGTCGTCGACACGGAGGGCCGCCTGCGCCTCGTCCTCCTTCTCCCACCATTTCTTCTTCGCCGGCAGAAGTGGTGGCGAGGCGTCCTCCTCCTTGACGCGGGAGAGGCGGCCCGACCCCGTCGTCCGACGAGCCGGAGCAGAGGACGCGCGCCTCACGTCGAAGTGGATGACGACGCCTGCGGAAGGAGGCGCGGGCACGCGAGGACAGACGGTCCGGTGCGTGAGGTTCCGAACTCCGCGCTCCATTCCGGTTCCGGCGCTGACGAGGGATCACCTCGCCAATGCCTACGGATTGTAGACTTGGGTTTCGGAGAAAAGCGACGATGGAGATTCCAGGAGCGAGATTGGGCACACGATATACCCAGCTTTGGGTTCCCTCGGTGAAGGATCCCTACGTGCTGCTAGCAATCTACTATATGATCATAAGTATATTTACATGGTGCCACCGTAGCGGAGCTATGTTGTCTATCTCTTGTCCTCCCTATATCGGGTGCCCTAGCTGGCTTTATATATGCAACCAGCCTAGGTTTCACAAGAGTCCTAGTCGACTACTTCTTCAGGTTGCCTTGTTGAGCCTTCTCCATATTGGGCCGAGCCGAGCCAGGTATACTAATAATGGGTACCCAAAGGGTATACCCATGTCAGTAGCCCCCGAGTGTGTAGGGAAGTCGAAGACTTGCGTAGAGACTCCAAGCATAATTATCTCCGAAGTCGAAGAAATACAAGGCGAGGCCATTGATCCGGAAAATACATCAGGTCAATGCCATAGATCATGTGTAGCATAGATGATGTCGACGATTCTCAAAATTATTTTTCTATCGGGTGCGCGGCAGCGCTCCCGATGGGAGTAGCCCCCGAGTCTATAGGCAAGTGATTGCACTTGGGCATAGACTTAAGTTGTACTACTCGATGAAGAACTTGACTATATTTCTGGGCGTCGCCCCTCTTTTTATCCACTCCTGTTTGAAGCCTTAATGAAATCCATGCACTCCCGATGGGAGTAGGCTCCACTCGAGTCGCAGAGTCGAGTTGAGTCTACAAACCTTTATATATTTACAAAATCGAATGAAATTTCCGTGCTTTTTCTCTTTTTCAAATTCTTCGAGACCGAAGAGACACTATATTTTCTTCGTTAAATATATTGTACATGGATATTGGTAAATGCGGCTGGTTCATCTGACGGATCAGGTACCAGTTAATTGCTCTAGTGGCAAATCCGGATAAACCCACTTCAAACTCGCGTCCTCGGACACGAATTCGGGATACTGGCGTAATTCAGAACGTGCCGCTTTAGGACTTACCGAAACTGAATTCCAGCAATATTATCGGGTCCACAACGCGTTCGCCGGGATTTTTCTTCACATCTGTTGATGTGGATAAAGTAGCAGAGCGCATTCGGGTGCGATGCCACGCCACACATGATGGATCCTGGGGTCTTACCTTCGTGACCTTTTTACGAGTCACAACATTCGAAGTTTTTACCACGGCGGACGCGCTCCGACAATATGTTGTCTAGCACCTTGTTCGGCTGATGTAATGACCCATTTTTCGGGCTATTCTATATTTTTCGCGGCGTGATGGGATGGCCGAATATATTGGGTTCTTCTATATTATCGTCAGGTACATCGCCGATGCTCTTGATCAGAATGAATGATGAGTCAATGAACCTGAAGATTTTTCCACCCTCTTTTTTTTGGATTCCTCCTTGATGGAAATTTTGTCGAGTTCCTCCTTGAGAAAAATTTCTTCAGGTCCTCCTTGAGGAAAATTTCTTCGGGTTCCTCCTTGAGGAAAATTTCTTCGGGTCCTCCTTGAGGAAAATTCTTCGGGTTCCTCCTTGTGAAAAATTTCTTCGGGTCCACCTTGAGGAAAATTCTTCGGGTTCCTCCTTGAGGAAAATTTCTTCGGGTCCTCCTTGAGGAAAATTCTTCGGGTTCCTTCTTGAAGACAATTTCATCGGGTTCCTCCCTGAAGAAGATTTCGTCGGGTTCCTCCCTGAAGAAGATTTCGTCAGGTTCATCCTTGAAGGCAATTTCGTTCCTCCCTGAAGAATATTTTGTCGGATTCCTCCCTGAAGAAGATTTTGTCGGGTTCATCCTTGAAGACAATTTCGTCGGGTTCCTCCCTGAAGAATATTTCGTTGAGCTCCTCCCTGAATAAGATTTCGTCGGGTTCATCCTTGAAGACAATTTCGGGTTCCTCCCTGAAGAAGATTTCGTCGGGTTCCTCCCTGAAGAAGATTTCGTCGGGTTCATCCTTGAAGACAATTTCGTCGGGTTCATCCTTGAAGACATTTTTGTAGGCACAGTTCTTCTTTTGTCAACCGTGCAACTAAGTCGATGAAACCATGGAGTGCATCGAAGAAGTCGAGCCAAAGTAGAAACCACCAAATAGCGAAAATAGATGCCACCAAATTATTGATGAAGAAATAGCCGAGCCCTAGAGGGCTTTTGGGGTGACATCATGACTGTTGCTTAGACGTCGTGTCGCAGTTGTGACCCGGGGCGAAGTCGTTGTCGAGCCCCCGACCATTGCTAAAAACATTGTGCCGAAGTAGTGATTGCCTGGAATATTATGTGTTAGCTATGCTCGGGGGCGAAGTTGTTGTCGAGCCCCCGAGTGTTTGCTCCATGGATATGTGACATGGTTTTTTGTGTTTCGCCTAGAGAATCATAACCACATACGCCTGGGTCACGACGAAAGTTGTGACATCTTCTACTCATTTTTTTTACTTCCGCTAGAGAATTCAATCAAATTGTCGACCCCATTGAAGCTGAAGCCATTTAAATATTAAGCCATTGAAGATTACGCCATGAGAGATAAAGCATTGAAGATGAATCCAAGATGAAGTATTTGAGATGAATCCATATTGAAGATTACGCCATTAAATATGAAGCATATATTGAAGATGAATCCGATGATATCATAGAGGATTAATCCATTGACCCGAAGAAAATAAATCCAGTAATAACCGTAGAAGATGAATCCATTGACCCGAAAATACGTCGGGTAGTAATTTTATAAGTGTAAACCAGTAATATCCATATAGATGAATCCAAATAAAATAAATTCACTGACCCGAAGAAAATAAATCCAGTAATAATCATAGATGATATGTCCACTGGCTTGTGACCCGGGAATGCGTTGGGTAGTATTATATTAGAGGAAATCAATGATAACCTTTATAAGATGAATCCGACAAAGACAAAATCCAGTAAGCTGAAGAAGATGAATCCACCGAGCCGAAGAAGATAATTTCACTAAGAAAAATAAAATAAATCCACTGAGCCGAAGGAGATATATCCAGAGCTGAAGAAAATAAATCCATTGGTGTATTTGCGGTAACGATGTAATGGCGCAGCCCCTAATGTCGGGTGTATTTGCTGTAGTATTGCAATGGCACATCCCCCGAATATTCGGGTATGGCGAAAGTAAATAAATAATTGAATCTTGGAGGAATAGGGAAACTTAGCTTTTTATCGGGTGTGGCGGAGCCGATGTGGATGCAAGTCGCGCCTCGGACGCAGTCTGTAGTTACGCGGCGCCTAGCCGGAAGTAGTAGATGTGGCAGACATAATCGATGAAGAGGACGCAACCGATGAAACAGAGACATGCCGTGTTTTAACCGAAAGTTGTTGACCCGACGGAACGCAGTCGATGAAGTGGATCCGCGACGGATGAGCCCCCGAGCGTGCCGATGTGGAGGACGTAGCCGATGAAGAAAGGATGCAGCCGATGTGGTGAATCCGTGATGTTGAGTCCAGCACGGGCGAGCCCCCGAGCGTGGCGAATGCCGATGTCGAGTGTACGCCGACGGACACGTGATGGCGAACGGGATTGACACAACAAAGTAGTCGAAGCTTTATTCTTGAGCTGCAATTATATTACGGCGCAAAAAACTGCGCGCAAATAGTACGAGCCAAAAAATATATGGCTAAATATATTTTTTGCAAAAAATAAATAACTGAAAATATAGCACTGGGATGTTTCTTGTGTCATGCGACGTTTGATCGAAAATACTCGACACGGCGAAGCAAGTTGGCATATCCGTAATGGGCCAGCCGCGGGCAACTTCGTCTCTTTTCTTTTCATCGTAGAATTCTCTTCTCTTTGGGAATTGAGTGAGCTGCCGCTGATGGACGTATACGTTTCTTGAATTCACCATGATATTCGCGTGCATGCTCGATCTGCCCAGAAAGCATAACCTGCTGATACTTGATGCGTCACCTGCCCTGCTAATCCCCGTAGTCGCGTGCGTGTACATGCTCTACTTGTAGTTCCTGTTACGCCTTAGGACTTAATCGTACGATCGCTTTTCCTTCAATGAATTTGAGACAAGCTCATTGATCGGGTGATGCTCATGTGAGGCACTCGATCTTACTTTAATGAATGCTTATGGCTCAAAGACCCACGGATATATGCACAGACAACAACGTGCAGATGATTAGATAATTAGATCTCGTAAAATTGTAGATAGAATAAGAATAAGCAGCAAGAGAGATTAGGCTAAAAAAAAGAATCAGCCACGGCCATATGCGCGCAGAAGATCCTACTGTAGTAGAAAATACTAGTACATATGCTTTTCCACTATCATGAGCAAACCGATAGGAGTGTCGCTGGTTTGATAGGTTTGATACTCCTACCGAGGCAAGTAAACCTCTCCCGATCTTCGAATCACGCAAGTAGTTCCTTTGCTACTTGTTGATATTCTGTTGAGACGCTAGTACTGCTACTTGCACCATATTCTGTTAATCCTGCTTGATCTTAAAGTTGTTGTTCATTCTATTCCTTATTTGATCTGTTGATCGTACCTGATATTGTTGCACTGAGATTATTGGTCATGTTTGATCATCGTGTTGTTGGGGAGAGACGGGTAGTCATCTCCAGCTTCTAGAATCGCATAATTTGCGGGAGCTCTTGTCGACCTTCAGGTTGTTGATCTCAAGATAGTGATTGTATCACTTACCTGCGAATATCCTGATCTTGTCGTATTGGTATCACGACGGCAAACGTATTGTACCGGTCACAGTTCAGGTATGGGACTGTCTGTGTTCTCCGCTGGGGACGGCCTCTGTTCGGGAACGTGTCGGTGATGGATCCGTAGGAGCGACCGACATCAGTAGGTCAGAGTGTCCGGGTCTTAGCGGGTAAAAGGGCACTGCTTGGCTGGCACGGTGGGACTAGTCAAGACTGTCGATATCGGAGTACCCCTCTGCAGAGCGTAAATGTGTGGAATTTCACCCCTGTGACTCCCGGGTTGAGAAAGCTTGCTGTCATGTGTGATGCCAGATATTCTTTCTCCGTTTTTGAACTCGTTTTATTCTGCAACTATTTTATCTTTAACTTCACTAATCTTGTTATTTTGAACCGGTGCCATCAAGCTTTTCCTTTCCAAGTATATATGCTTGCTGAGTATGTGGTCATACTCACCCCTTCCATTTCATTTTTCTTTTGCAGAAGTTGGCATTGTTGAACTTGATGGCAACGAGTAGGATTAGTGTTACGGGAAAGGGTTATGAATCAATAAAGAAGCTTGGTTGTAGCATGATTTGTATTAGAAAAGTTAGTGAATAAAAGTGTTTCCCTTTGTTTTAGCTTTGTATATTTGTTTTCTTTTAATCCTTACATGTTTATAATCGCGAGGTTATAAATATGTGGCGTTGTCACGACTAGGCCCGGTTTTGGGGCGTGACAAGAGCTATGCTCCCCGGCAACGGCGCTAGAAAATTGTCTTGATGACCCCCAAGTATAGGGGATCGCAACAGTCTTCGAGGGAAGTAAAACCCAAATTTGTTGATTCGACACAAGGGGAGCCAAAGAATACTTATAAGCCTTGATAGCGGAGTTGTCAATTCAGCTGCACCTAGAAAAGCACTAGCAACAGGGTGATGTGAAAGCAGTGGTAATATGATGCGGTGCCAGAAAATAGTTGGTACTAATTTGATGGCGTGTTGAAAGGGAAATGTGATGCGGCAGTAATATGAGAGCAATAGTAACACAGCAGTAGAAGTAACACAGAGGAGATGGCACTGGAAAATATCGCAGCGCGCAGTTGATTGAAAAGCAATGATGATGAAATAAAGGACCGGGGTTCTCGACGATCTACACTAGTGGTAACTCTCCAGATAACAAGTGTTGGGTGAACAAATTACAGCTGGACAATTGACAGAATTAAATTTAGTATTAAGACAAAATATCCAGTCTATTAATATCGTAGGCATGTTTTCCCTATATAGTCATACATGCTCGCAATGAGAAAATTGCATAACATCTTTTGTCCTACCAGCCCGTTTGCAGCAGGGCCTCAAGGGAAACTACTGGTAATTAAGGTACTCCTTTTAATAGAGCACCGGAGGAAAGCATTAACACTTGGTGAAAACATGTGATCCTCATATCAAAGTCATCCCCTCCGATTATCCCAATTCGAGATCACTTCGGGGCCTTGGGTTCCGGACAAAGACATGTGCATACAATTTGTAGATACAATCTAAGCAACAATTATAGAGCTAGATCTAGATCATGCCACTCGTGCACTAGTGACATACATTAGACATAATAATATTGCATCAACAAATACTTCACAAACTTATAAGATATACTGAACATAATGATCAATCCATCGGATCCCAACAAACACAACACCGATTACATCATATGGATCTCAATCATGTAAGGCAGCTCATGAGATCATTGTATTGAAGCACATGGGAGAGAGTATCATCTAGCTACAACCAAGAACCCATAGTCTCTGCGGGAATTACTCACAAACCATCATGGAGTCGAAGTGGAGGCGGTGGAGTCGATGGCGATGGCTCCGGGGGCACTTCCCCATCCCGGCAGGGTGCCGGAACAGAGACTTCTGTCCCCCGAAACTTGGTTTCGGCAATGACGGTGGCTATGGAACTTTTCGTGGATGGAGGGTGATATGTTGCGGAGTTTTTAGGTCAGAGGGGTCTTACAGGCGAAGAGGCGACACGAGGGGGTGCACGGGGTTCCCATACCACCCCAGGCGCGGCCAGGCCTAGGCCCGCGCCTGGGCCTGGTATGGCTGCCCCGTGGCACATCTCCGTCTCCCCTTCTGGCTCCCGGAGTCTTCTGGTATATTAGAATTTCTATGATTTTTTCAAAATTTTCTGAGCACTTTCAATTTTGGACATTTTCTGCAATAAACAGACATAATAAACAGAAACTGGCACTGTGGCACTTGTTAATATGTTAGTCCAATAAATGTCATAAAATGATGCAAAGTGCACATAAAACATAGAGAAATTGGTGTAAAACAAGCATGAAGCATCAAAAAATTATATATACGTTTGCAACGTATCAGCCCCCGGGACCGGGGCAGGCGCCGCCGTGGTGGAGCAGCTACGGCCCCACGCTCGCCGTCGCATGTGCCCTCCTCATCTTCGCAGGACCAGGAAATCAACACAACTGGTTTTTTAAATGTTTTTTATTTATGTCAACCATGGTGCAAACTATGTATTAGTTTGTGTAAACCATGTTCCAAATTATGTATTAGTTTGTGTAAAATCATGTTCCAATATGTATTATTTGGAACTATGTTTAAATGAAGAAGAGGAAAAAAACAAGTAAAAAAATGCGTCACCCTGTTGGAGCCACCCTAGACGCAAACGGACGTGCAGACAAAAATAATCATTTATCATCCGCCGCGCGACGCAAACGGGCGCGGAGAATAAAATGTGTCGCGCCGGCTGAAGATGCCCTAAGGGCAGCAGTGTCCGCATCGTCCGCGCCGCCGGTGGGAGAACCGCCTCGTTTATGCACGGGTTCCCCTCCTGACTACTCCTGACGACGTCGTCTGTTACAGACTAGCGTGGTCTGCAACTTTCTGGCAGAGCGACAAGGCTAGGTCAGGAAGTTGATCGCCTGCTACCCCTCTGAATTGTTTTTTATTGTTGTTCCGGCGAATTTTTTTTAAATAATACACTTATTAATATTAATTCCAGGAATAATAGCCGTTTTCAGCAAATTTCAGAAATAATACACCGTCGGGGTAGTGGAACCCGAAATTACGAAATCGGGTTTGAGGAACTCGAATACACAAAATCGGGGTTGGGGAACCCGAAAATAAGATTCTTCTGCGCCTTCTGCGCCGTGATGGAAAAAGAAAAATAGAAAAAGTAGTAATCGGGGAGGTTGAACCCGATTTCTGAAAATCGGGCATGTTGAACCCGATACCTAATAATCGGGCAATTTGAACCCGACTTCAATAAATCGGGTTTATTGAACCCGATTTTCTGCCCAGCACGAAATTTTCCCGCCTTTTCGCGTTCGCACCGCCGTGTTTCCCTCCCGCCTTTGCCGCCACCCTTCCCGCCACTTCTTCCCGCCACTCCTTCCCGCCATCATCTCCCGCCACTATCTCCCGCTAAATTTTCCCGCCACACTGTCGAATTTTTGCCTATAAAAGCAGGCATCGCTACTCTGGATTGCACAAGTTCTTGTATCTCTATTTTATCCCGTTTGCTCACCCTTAGCCATCATGAGTGTGCCTTGCTCTGACCAGGACTTTAGGCCGGCGAAGGCAAAGGCTGCAAGTTTGCCCCCGGGTGTGACTGCGGAGCGGTGTTGGTGCGGCCGTCTTGCAAAGGTTATGCAGGTGGAGGATTTCTCCGACCAGTTCGGCATGAAATTTTTCATGTGTGCGAGCTATGAGCATGATCCACCCCGTAGTTCAGCTTCGTCGTCCACCAGGCCGCCGGTATGTTTGGACATAATTTTATGTTGGCATTAATTTATTTATGAATGTGATTTAATGTTATTGTTTTTGCTGCAGTCTCCCCCACCCCTATGCAAATGGTTTCACTGGATAGACACGGAGCAGCCGGATTGGGCGCGTCAGGAGGTTGAGGAGAAACACCGGCGTGCGTGGGCAACGTTCTTTGAGGAGGAGCGTTGGGAAAAGGTTCGTGCTAATGAAAAAGCAGAGCGTGAGAGGCAGATACAGAAACTTAGGGCGGAACAAGCTCGTAATCGCGAGGTGAATCAGAAGAGGATGGATGATGAGGCTGCACGTAGGTTTGCAGAGGAAGAGGTGCGCAGGGAGGCTCGTGAAGCGGAGAGAAAGAGACTAAGGGAAAGAGCTGCTGAGGCGCAAGCGGCAGAAGAACGCGGCGACAAGTCTGGAAAATGGCCACGGTGGACGCAGGGAAAGTAGAGTTATGTGTCGTACTGGCAATGTATCTTAAATTCAGTTTTAGTTTGTCGTTGTATCTTAAATTCCGTTGTAGTGCTAAGCCGTATTTTAATTTCAGCTGCAATGTATCTTAATTTCAGTTGTAGTATTAATGTGAAATGAATTTGCCCCGAAAATGTTGTGTCAGAAATTTGTGCTCAATTGTTTGCCGCCACTTTTTCCCGCCCAATTTGTCCCGCTCAATGTTCCCGCCATTTATTCCTGCCCAAATCTGCCGCCAATCTTTCGCGCCCATTTTTTCCCGCTCACATCTTCCCGCCGAAAGTCATCCCTTGTAGCCTATAAATACCCCCACCATTTTCTTGTCTTTCAGTGTAGCCTCTCAACAAGATGGATCCCCCTTATAAGAATCCCCCCATCTTTTCAATGAATTCATGGCCGAATATCTTCTAGATAGTGCTCGCTATGTGATGAGGGAGAGTAAGGTAGATACATTCAAAGAGTTCATCAATAGCAACACCTTGCTCCATAAGGTGGGTAGGGAATTTGAGGCTTTGTCTGTTGGATATCCACTGAAGAAGATGTCTTCTCGTAGCCCACGTAAAATAAGGTGTGAGCTTATCAGGTTGAATGAGAAGTGGAAGTCACTAACATGGAAGAATGAAGAAGATAGGGAAAGGGATTTAAAATATCCCGAACGATGGGCGGCTGAGAGTGAAGCCGACGATGATATCTTCGAGCCTAGCACCAAGGGAAAGAAAGCTGCATCGTCGAAGGGCAAGAGTGGCAAGTCCTCAAAGGGCAAGAGTGCTGCACCGCCAGTCGTCGATTCAGACGACGACTTCGAGCCTACCACCAAGGCCATGAAAGCTGCATCGTCGAAGGGCAAGGGAAAGGGTGTGCTGCGTTCTTAGTGTTTTAGTTATCAGTAATCATGGATCTTGTAGTATGTTGTAGCGATGGTGTACCATTTAATATGTTAGCAGAGAGTTATGTTGTAGTAGTAAGTTGTATCTTCATTATCGCTTGAAGTTCAATATGAAATGTTTGTTAAATAGAAATAGTAGTCATACATGGCGCATACAAATAGTAGTCATACATGGTGCATACAAATAGTAGTCATACATGGTGCATACAAATAGTACTCATACATGGTGCATACAAATAGTACTCATCTCACTGACCACGGCCCCTCCCTCCACCTCGCCTCGGTGGCGGTCGAGCCTGAAAAGGTGACGGCGAGTACATACGAACAGGTGGCCGGCGATGTCGGGGAGGAAGCATGTACCCCTGCTCGTGCCGACCGTACCGCGTGGGATCCGGAGGTGGAGTTTGCTGTTGACTTGAAATCCAGTCTTGATAGCTCTGCTGTGTTTCGTCCTGATCGTGAGCACTGGACCAGAAGGATCGTGATCCGGACCCCGTCGACATATGTCCCTCACCTTTGATTAGAGACCGTTAGTCGATCATGAGGAAATTCACACATGGTGCACAATTAATATGGATAGTGATGAATTGCGTACCCTCTGGCTCATCCATACGGGGACGCCACCCGAAGTTAGGCATGGGAAATTACTGCTCCATGCCGAAACCGGCACGCTGCCAATACTCGTAAGTAGGCTCCTCGCCGCCGCTGGTTTTGCCACCCGTAACCTCCCGCCCGGTTAGGAGATGGTGGCCTCGGGCTCGGCGGTACCTCCATACGTGGGCGGGGGCGTGCCGCGGCTGATGCACCTGCAAAGAGGGACGAGGTGGCCGCTGTGCTGCTCGGTACTCGGCAACATCCGAAGATCGCGTGCATGTGATACTCGCGTAGATACGACGTAGTTTGTCCTGAAGACGCTGTGCAAAGGAGGCGTGGTGCTCATACCGTCCAAGAAGTGGGCCGGAGGAGAGCGAGCGTGCATACTGGGCGGCGTCATCTTGTAGCTCCGCCGTCAACACGGCCTACAATTGTGAGCTCAAATTAGTTATGTGTTTGCCAAATGTAGAAAAAATATATTTGACTTACTGCGTGATGCCGAGTGCCTGAAGTGGAGTGACGAGGGTAGGTGTCCCACATTGTCGAGGGATCCCTCTGAACTGGGTCACACGCCTGGCTCAGCCGAAGTCGTGTCCTAGGCATGTATGCCCGCAAGTAGTGCTCAAATTCCTGAATATCAAATGCCTCCATGGTGGCCCATGAAACTGCTGGCGCATTGGCCCAACCGGTGATGTATGGAGCGAGGAGTTGCAACCATCCAGCAGCAGTCTTATTCGCTCCTTTTCGTTGTACCCGAAAAATGAAGACGAACATGTCTTAGGATAAAATTATGATTGTCCAACATGATGTAATAACTTTGGATAAATTTAAATTGTACTCACGCGTGGACGCGTGGTGGTAGAGGAACTGTGGGAGGTGGTGGCTCGATCAGCTGACGCTGTCCAAACTGTCTCATGACCCTCTCGTCGCGACATCTCCTCCACGAAGATATCGAAGATGATCTTCGCCTTCGTCATCCAGTAGGCCCAATCTCTGGTACACATGTTCGATATACCGCCTGGGTATGCCTCGTCGCGGTGGTCCTCACTGTATGGCTCCCAGGTGACATCGCTCTCTAGTAGTAGGTCAAACTGCTCTGTGAATGCTGGGTAGCAATTCCTTAGCTGATTATGCCCAAAATGTCTCTGCATAACATAACACAACTAAGTTAGTGTTACATCTTATATAAAAATATAAAGAAGGAGTAAATATTGCGAATACCTTCCGCGATGTCCATAGTGAACTCATCCAGCTTGCCGCGGAGAAAAGTGTACTTGCATTCTTGATTCTGCTTGCACAACTTCTTGAACAGATTCATAAGACCCTTGCTCCTAAACTGCGAGAAGAAATTGGCCCCCAGGTGGCGCATGCACCACCTACTCGCATATCCTGCCATGGCGTCTCTTCATCAGGTCCGGCTTCTACCGCAGTCTTGATAGCCGCAAGTATACCTGCATGCCTATCATGTAGCACGCACACATTTTCGCGATCTTTCACTATCGATTTTTTTAACCGCCCGAAGAACCATAACCAGCTAGCAGCTGTTCACGCTCTCAACAAATGCAAATGCGAGAGGCACACATCGATTGTTGCCATCCACTCCAATTGCTGTCGAATCTGTCCCTTGTACCTCCCAAGTAGAAAAGTTCCATCTACACACATCACCGGACGACAGCTGCATGAAAGCCTCGATGCATATGCTGAATGCGAAAAACACCCCGTGCGTAACCCCGACATTAGGGAACTCGGTATCACAAAGTCTTGTATGTCCACATGGGTGCCCGGATTCCGGTCCTTCAATGTCCGCAGGAGACGGACGACACCGTCATAAGCATCATAGAAGGTCCCGAATCTGTTCTCCAAGGCCGTCTCGTTTAGCCCTCCATGCCTTGCCATATTCAATTACATACTTATATTGAAGGTGAACTCTTTTCTCGGATGGCTTTAACCCCCATTGCTGTATTCTCTACAATCTCCTTGTAGAACAGGCGAGCAATAAGAGTGGATGTAAGGTTTCGGTGATCCTTCAACATACTCTTAAGGACACATGTGTGCGGCACAAAATCGCTCACCACCCATGTTGTGTCATACTTCGGACAAGCACTCCATGCACCCTTGATGGACATCTAGCATCGCTGCAGACCACTGTCAAAAATTTCTGACTTGAAACGGTGGTTCTGAATACCCTTTGCGTGTTCATTGCCCACTGAGTGATTGCTTCCTGCAGATGTCTCTTGTCAGCATATCTAGCACCAAATGAGATGGTGTTCATGCTGTACTCCCAGGCAGAATCGTGCCGATCATCGACTATCATTGCCTCCGACAAATCATGGTTCCAAGAAGAGGGATCGGATCCGCCTCTTCGTTATCATCTGAAGTATCGGATCCATCGGATTCATCTGAGTCAACCTCATTGTCCACTCCATCCTCGTCTTCCTCGTCCATCATGTTCTGCATCTGTTCTTCTTCTTCGTCCACGCTTTCAAGCTCAATAGTATCGTCATGACCACCTGCTGCATGGCTACTCTGCCCGGATTGGAAACTGCTGCCGCCAGCATCGAACTTTGATCGCTCCGGCCCGGATGGAACGCACCTCGCCTTCTTGGAAATTCACCACCTTCGCCCCGGGAAGCATTAAGGCGATGGGGTGAGTTTCCTCGCGCTCGCACGCTTCCAACCAAGTGCACCCACCGAGAGGTCCGCTGAATCGGCTTCAACCGCCGTAAAATCTAGGTACCGGAGCTGCTCCACAAAGCATGCACACCAACAAGTGTATGCTTCGGGATTAAGCCCGAAATTCACGGTCAACCACTCCTTCAACTGACTAACTCGCCATGTTTTTGGGTTTGTCAGATGCAACTCCTTGTACTGAAACTCGCTCAGATCAGCTCCCATCGGAGTTGTTCGGACCGTGCCATGACCGAAGTAAACAACGAATTTTAATCTATCTGACATATCTGCTCACCTATAAAAATTACAGACTCGTCAAAAAAATCTAGCACCTACACTCTAAAATAAATAAAAATCTAGCACCTGCAGTCCTAAATAAATACTATCTACCGGTACATATTTCAGTAACTAATGTGCGCAGCTAACGAACGCAACATGCATTATGAGTACACCATCTAATACCAAGAATTAGGGTTTACCCTTGAAGCGTGCCAAACACCTCCGTCAGCAGCTCAGCTCCTCCACCACGCAGCAGCTGCACCACCACGCAGCATCAGCAGCAGCAACAACACCACCACCAGCTCCTCCTCCACCACCACCACCAACAGCACCAACAGCACCTCCACCAAAACGCCTCAAAAACTAACCCATGTATAGATCAGGTGATTCTACAACTTTTGGTGGTCAAACTACAACAAATGGCTGGACAAATCGCTCAGAAATGAGACATTTAGCTGCTGGACTGAGAGCAAATGAGAGAGAGAGCTGAGATGAACTGAGCGAGCTGTGCTGCAGGAGGAAGAAGAGCTGGGCGAGCTGCACCGTGCGTCGGCCGGCATTTATTGCCCTCAATTTCGGGCGCAGCTTCCCCGAATCGCCCGCTTCGGGTTCGCCCTCCCCGACACAGCCTGCTCCTGGCCAGGAGAC
Source organism: Lolium rigidum (assembly GCF_022539505.1). Lineage (NCBI taxonomy): Eukaryota > Viridiplantae > Streptophyta > Magnoliopsida > Poales > Poaceae > Lolium > Lolium rigidum. The sequence goes on from NC_061511.1 coordinate 45,267,171, forward strand.
AGCCCGACAGCGGCAGCGCGTGGCCGACAAAAGCGTCTCGGGCGCGCTGAGCCCGACAAAGGTGAATCGGGCCTGCTGACCCCGAAATTAGCCTTGTCCGCGTGGCCGGCAGCAGATTCCCTGCACTTCGGGTTCGCTGACCCCGATTTTTAAATTTCGGGTTCACGGGCCCCGACGGTGTATTATTTCTGAAAATTGCTAAAAACGGCTATTATTTCTGGAATTAATATTAAAAAGTGTATTATTTAAAAAAAATCGCGTTGTTCAGTGATACTGCTTGTAGATTAGCCCCCTGAGAAGCTAATCGATTACATTTTCTCTTTTGGGTGTATGTGTAGCTTCGAACTTTACAATCTAAATGAACTGAGTTTAAGTTGTTGAGAATGGAAATTTTAGAAAAAAAGAATTGCTATAACAGAGTCAGGTCATAGTATCAGGCTAAACAATGACTGATCTATGTGAGTTATGTATAAATGTATGGTACATGCATCAAGTGGTTCACATGTGAAAAATATAAAGCATCTACCAAAAAGATGGTGAAGCAAAGTACCATCATACCGGCACAAATCCTGTAGTTTCAAGTGAAAGAAAAACAGCTAGCACTACACCATCTTAATTCCAGAGAGGATGTGAAGGCAGCATCCAATCACTTTATTCTCACACATATTATCTCGTGTCGAAAATTCACCTGATACATAAACCTTTTAGCATGATACAGATTTGTACAATACTGGAACAAGTACTATCCCTTACCTTTGACGCAGATGATAAAAGCTAGGACGTATACAACAACATAAAGGAACTAGAACCTACCCATGCTCGGTGCAAGCTCAGGATATGAGTGATATCGATCGAGATCAAGAGGTCACATAAATGATCTGGATTTCTTGGTTTTTCCTCTCATGCAAAGTCTCCCTTTCATCAACATATATGTGTGAATATTTTGGTTTAACGTATGCCTCTGGCAGGGATGGTTCCGTGTTAATATATAGGGGCATAGAGATATACATCAGAGATTACAAACGGTGGAGAGAAAAAGGGAGATCGATCTGATCTTTATCATAGATCAGTCGATGGTTACAACAACCTCAATTGTATCTATATCAACCGATCTTATCTAAAATACCAACGCGCCAACAATGTTGTACACGTTAACACCCCTCCTCAATCACAACCCTTTCCTAGGTTGAGATTGTGTTTGAATTCTTCAAGCCGTCGAACTGGTAAGGCTTTAGTAAAGCCATCTGCCACTTGATCCTTGGATGAAATGAATCTAATCTCCAGCTGTTTGCTTGCTACTCTTTCTCTTACAAAATGGAAATCAATTTCTATGTGCTTAGTTCTAGCATGAAAAATGGGATTAGCTGATAGATAAGTAGCTCCCATATTATCACACCATAAACAAGACACATGTCTCTTTTTCACACCAAGTTCCTTCAAAAGAGATTCAATCCAAATAACTTCAGCAGTGGCATTTGCTAGAGATTTGTATTTAGCTTCAGTGCTTGACCTGGACACTGTAGCCTATTTTCTAGCACTCCAAGAGATCAAGTTGGATCCAAAATATACTGCAAAACCTCCAGTAGATTTCCTGTCATCCACACATCCTGCCCAATCTGCATCTGAAAATGCACTCACCAAGGTAGAGGATGATCGCCTGAAGGTTAGTCCAAGACTTACTGTTCCACTAACATATCTCAAAATTCTTTTGACAGCTGACCAGTGTACAGTTGTGGGAGCATGCAAAAACTGACATACTTTATTAACTGAAAAAGCAATATCTGGTCTTGTGAGAGTTAAGTATTGTAAAGCTCCAACAATGCTTCTATACCTTGTACCATCATCTGGCCCAAGAGGATCTCCTTCAGATATTGAAAGCTTTTCTGATGCTGAGAGTGGTGTGGGCAACGTCTTGCATCCCTTTAACCCTACTCTATTAAGCAATTCCAAAGCATATTTTTCTTGTGTTAGCACAATACCATGATTCATGCGCTTAACCTCTATTCCCAAGAAATAATGGAGATCACCAAGGTCCTTCAATGCAAATGCTGAACCAAGGTCTTGAAGGAGAGCTGTTATTGCTTTGTTGGAGGAACTAGTGACAATAATATCATCAACATATACCAACACATAAATTGTAATACCTGACTTGTTGTAAATAAACAATGAGGTATCTGCCTTTGATGCCAGGAAACCAAATTCTTGCAACTTTGTACTCAGCTTGAAGAACCACGCTATCAGAGCTTGTTTAGGCCCATATAGTGACTTGTCAAGTTTGCACACATGAAATGGTGCCTTTGGGTTCTCATAGACAGGCGGCTGCTTCATATAGACATCTTCTTCCAGAACGCCATGAAGGAACGCATTCTTCACATCTAACTGTCTTAGACTCCATCCTTGTGAAACTGAAATAGCTAAAACAAGTCTAATAGTAGCAGCTTTAACAACAGGACTAAAGGTATCCTCATAATCTATACCATATCTTTGTTTGAAGCCCTTTTGCTACTAACCTAGCCTTGTATCTATCTATAGTTCCATCAGCTTTTCTTTTTATTCTATATACCCACTTACAATCTATAAGGTCACTACCTTGTTGTTTGGGAACTAGATGCCATGTTTTATTATCTATTAGTGCCTTATATTCTTCATCCATTGCATTTTTCCAATCCTTGTTGTTAAGAGCTACTTGTAAGCTTTCAGGCTCTTCACTAGTTGAACAGGAAAGACCATACCGAATTGTTCCATCTGTATACTTTTTCGGTTTTGAATTACCGGTCTTTGATCTTGTTCGGTGAACAGGTTCCGATGGCACACCAGAGACTGCAGGTGCACCATCCGCATCTGATCTGCCTACTCCTGACACCTGCTCGGATCCCGATGAGGATCCTGTCGGGGCTGGCGACGCGCTTTCCCGCGCTAGCGACGTGGCACCGCGTGGTTCGTCGACGTTGCTGCTCGAGGTGACGCTCGTGGGCGACACATGCCCTACTGCTGTCGGCTGGCGCGATGTTGGCGGGGACCGCAGACCAGGAGAGGGCCCGCGGCGTGACGTGGCACCGTCTGGTTGGTAACGCGCGGCACGGGATGGATGCGCCGCCGATCCCAAGGAGGATTCGCTGCTGTCCGAGGTTTCCGTGATTCGAGGCGAATCTCCCTCGTGGCCAGCGCCACCATGCGATGACAAGCTGATTTCTTCACCGTTTTGCGCCAGATTTTCTCCTGCACCTCGCTGTGCCTGCAAGGGACTTAGATCACCAGGTACAATAGAGTCATTAGGTGTTAGATCAATGCATTGTTTTTCCCCCTTTTGATGTAACACCGATGGAAGTTGGAGATGCTCCGGTAGAAGAAGAATTTCTCGGCGTAGAAGGGAACCAGCATTGGGATGAAGTTTGGAGAAAGGGAAACCCGTTTCATCAAAGACAACGTCCCTTGAGATATAGACTCGACCAGAAGTGACATCTAGACACTTGACCCCCTTGTGCATGTTACTATAGCCGATAAACATACATTGTTTGGATCTAAAGGCCAACTTGCGTGTGTTGTATGGTCTGAGGTTTGGCCAGCAGGCACAACCAAAAATGCGAAGAGAGGCATAATCAGGTGATTTGTGGAGTAGACGCTCTAATGGTGTATCTTCATCAATTACTTTGGATGGCAACATGTTAATAAGATATGTGGCGGTTAAGAATGCCTCATCCCAAAATTTTAGAGGCATAGATGCATGAGCTAAAAGAGCAAGCCCTACTTCCACAATATGGCGGTGCTTGCGTTCGGCCGACCCATTTTGTTGATGGGTGTGAGGGCAAGACACATGGTGTTCAATGCCAATGTTTTGGAAGAAGGAGTTTAGTTTCTCATATTCACCACCCCAATCTGATTGCATGGCAAGGATTTTTGTGTCAAATTGTCGTTCAACAAGGCTTTGAAATCTATGAAAGACTTCAAAAACTTCAGATTTCTTTTTAAGCAAATAAATCCACACATACTTGCTAAAGTCATCAATGAAACTTACATAGTAGGTGTATTTTCCTACTGAACTAGGGGCAGGGCCCCATACATCGGAGAACACAAGTTGCAAGGGTTTGATGGAAACACTAGTGGATCTTGCATAAGGTAATTGATGACTTTTTGCTCTTTGACAAGAATCACGAACAGATTCAGTGTCAGATTTATTTAGGCTAGGAATACCATAATGACTAAGAATTTGTTGAAAAACTCGAAAAGAAGGGTGCCCTAATCGATCATGCCATCTAGATGCTGGAAGCTTGACGGCACTAAGCACTTGATTATTCCTGAATGATGATGAAGAAACCAACGGGTAGAGACCTCTTGTGCATCTACCTCTAAGAAGAACCTTCTTCGTTACCTGATCCTTGACATAAAAATACCAAGGATGAAACTCAATGAATACATGATTGTCTAAAGTAAGACGATGAATAGAGGCAAGATTTTTTGTGGCATTAGGAACATGAAGAACTTTGTTGAGATGTAAATTTTTAGATGGGGTTTTAACAATTGCATGACAAACATGACTAATGCTCATACCTTGTCCATTGGCCGCATGGATTTGATCACGGCCCTTGTATTTCTCCTTCATGGTGAGCTTGTCAAGCTCACCGGTGATGTGGTCGGTGGCACCAGAGTCGCCATACCAGTTGGTGTCCACCCCGTAGGAAGCAGCATTTGCTCCCTTCTCCTCCTCTTCTTCTTCATCGTCGGAGTAGCGATGCCAGCACCTCCACGCCGGGTGTCCCGGCTTGTTGCAGATCTGGCAGATGAGATCGCGGTCTTTGCCGCCCTTGTTGCCGCCACCATGGCGACCGCCACCACGGCCTCCTTGATCTTGGTGACGTCCTTGTCCTCGGCCATAGCCACGGCCACCTCCTCGGCCACGGTGTGCGCCACGGCCACCACGGCGGCCACCACCACCACGTCCACGAGATGCGGCGTTGGCGGAGGATTTGCCGACGTCGCCGTCGGTTCCGATGAGCAGGCGCATGTGGTTGTCGTAGGAGTCGAGCTGAGCGTAGAGATCAGCCACGGTGACCTTGTGATCGGGGTTGGCCCCGATGGCGGCGAAGAGGGGGTTGTAGGGGTCGTCTAGCCCGGCGAGGAGGTACTCCACCACCTCGTCTTCCTCCATGGGACGGCCCGTGGCGGCGAGCTCGTCAGTGATCGCCTTCACGGCAGCAAAGTACTGCGCCGTGGTCTTCCCCTCCTTCTTGGTGTTGGCGAGCCGCACACGCAGATTGGCGATGCGGGTGCGAGACTTGGCGGCGAACATGGATTTGATGGCGAGCCAAACCGTTGACGCCGTCCTCATCCCGATGCACGAGACAAGGATCTCCTTGGACAATGATGCCAACAAATAGTGGACGACTTGTTGGTCAGTCAGAACCCAATTTTCATAATCGGGATTGCTCACCTCAATTTGGCCTTTGCCGTCGCTGTTGTCGACGGTGATCTTCTCCGATGGCGCCTTGTTGGTTCCGTCGAGGAACCCCATCAGACGAGCGCCGCGTACGGCGGGGAGGACTTGTGTCTCCCATAGCAGGAAGTTATCCCGCGTGAGCTTCTCGGCGGTGCCCTGCGTTGGGAGCGGGCTGACCATGCCGACAGAGGACGAAGAGCTCATAGCTAGGGTTTTAGATGTGTTTAGGAAGAAGTGGCTCTGATACCATGTGAATATTTTGGTTTAACGTATGCCTCTGGCAGGGACGGTTCCGTGTTAATATATAGGGGCATAGAGATATACATCAGAGATTACAAACGGTGGAGAGAAAAGGGGAGATCGATCTGATCTTTATCATAGATCAGTCGATGGTTACAACAACCTCAATTCTATCTCTATCAACCGATCTTATCTAAAGTACCAACGTGCCAACAATGTTGTACACGTTAACAATATGAAGATGATATACTGAGCAGTAGAAGCATTCAGTCGAACAAGTGTAAGCATTGATGCCTGCATGCTCTCTCGGGCGCCAATGGCAGTCTCACCGGCGGGGTGGCGCCCAAACGCATCTTCTCCCCCTCGAGTGCTCTTTGTTGGTTGTCCTCACCACCATCCTCCACAAGAGCGTGGCCGAGTTCCGCGCGCCGCCATGCCTTTTGCGTGCACGGTGCGGGTGAGGTTAAACTAAGATTGCAGAGGATTCAGATGATCAGGATCCAGATGCTTCTGATGTTTCATGTTGAATATTTTTGAGGACATACAAAATTCTTTTAGATTGATCCTCGCCGAGGTGACCGACTCTTCCCCAAATACTATTGTAGGTTTTACCTGATGTTGGTTTTCAGCATATTCTTCAGGCCATTTTTGTTCTGGTACGTGACATATCTTCATATGTTAACTGGAATAGGATATAGGATAGATAGACGGGACACGCCACCGGCAGAATGGATATGTACAAATCGATCCAATTAATTCCACCCTAAAATTAGGACGATCGATAATCAATTATCGTCATAAAACGCACCCTTAATTCCACCCTAAAATTAGCACGATGTTTAATTCTAGCCAGAAAACACATGATCAATTTCGGTCCTCCCCTCTATATAAACGGTTCAAAAACGAGTTGATTTTCCACACACTGCCAGAATATCAAATATACTACTAGGAAAGAAGAGATCCGTAGAAATTTAGCAATATATCTTGCCATGCATGTCGCTTATCACGAGGAGTACAGGCCTTGCATGCTTGTAGTACTTCATGGTGGTGGTGCTGGCCGGGCTGCTGTCCTGTGAAGCAGACCTAGGTAAATTTTTCATAACATAAAATATCTTGTTTTTTCTTTCCGCAAAACTGGAAAAAAGGTCTCGTATTTGATACATTTTTCTGTTCCTATCGTACATACATATTTTATTATTATTAAAAAAACTGTAATAATTGTTTTCTACATTTTAGTTCCAAACAAATTGCATAGGCATTTGAGTTTAGAATCCAAAGGTTAGTTATTCAGCTGATATTCATCAATACTGGTGATTCTGATTTGTTGCAAGGATTTGGGTGCAGGGAACCACGCTGAGGCACTTGTTGAATCTTCAACCTCGCCAAGGCTGAGGCACTTGTTGAATCCCTCCTAAATCTTGTTACAATTTACTTTGGAATTTCAAGTTATGTATATATCTAAAAGTTTCAATGCATCCATTTTGCTTCTAGGTATGTTTGCAGTTGTTAGCACGTACACACTCGCACCGAATAGGTGAAGGAACCCATCGTATTTCTGTTAAGTCATTTAATACTTTATTTTTTCTGTTATGTCATTAATATTTTATTTTTGATTATTGGCGTGAAGGGATTACAGAAGGATACTTCCAAATGGAAGTGCAAGGGTTCTTGTCTTTCCAAGGGTTACAACAAGGACAATCATTGGCAAGAGGAGGGATAAATTTGTTGTTGTTATATTGTTGCTAAGTACATGCTTGACGTCGTTCGTCGTGATTGAGCGCATGCGAACCTTATTTTTTTCTTTATTATCATAAACATATTCGAATAGCTGGTAGAGATTGTCTTGTCTTTGAACAAGCTAGTTAGGCCACTGGTAATATCATAACCTACCAAGGAAGGCCACATGCTTCAAAAAAGAATAAAGGAAAATATATTTATGATGATGAAAAACCTGGTTCACAAAAAGACATAGCAATACCAAAGAACGGTCTTGCTACTCTGATAATTTTGCTCGCTATGGACGCTTGTTTGAAGGGATGCAGGTATATGGTAATGTATTTTTATCTGTATGTTTGTATACAAATGCATCTTCATGTCTATCTTCCGACATGCACATGCATTCAGAAACACATGTAGATCAATACACATTACCAGATAGCTTCATCCCTTCAGACAACCTCCACAACCAGCAAAACATATCAAGTGTTGCAAGATAGTTCTGTTGTATTACTATATCATTTTCTGAACCAGGTTGTTCATCATCACAATTCTATTTTCTTTGTTCACTCTAGAATAAACAAGAGCAAGTGTAAGAAGGCTATACAAGCCCAACGGCATTTCATCAACTAAGGCTTACTCTTGAGACATCACAAAGGCTTGGCATTATTGCCCTACTATTAGTTTATAATAATCAATCCATATCGATTTCATCATACATCTATGACTCCACCTTACTTTTTTACCGTTAATCTTTAATGCTTATGTTTTTTGTTGTTTGATCCAGGTGTACTACACTGAAGATGTAATAAGTGTGCATCTGGCTAAGGTAGAGGAAAAATGTGAGGTTACAACAAAGATAACTTTTCTAGATTAAATCTTCCTAAATTGCTTGCAGATGCCTCTTATTGTGAACATTTATCTGCTCCAATGCCACCCACCCTTCCTTGTATGGGTCATGAGCTTAACTTTGTTTGATAGCGTCAGCTATCTGAATAGGTTTCTCAACATAATAAAGTAGAAGTAATTGGAGTAGATTAAATATTCATAGTAAGAGGCATGCTCAACCAATTCAGGAAGATTGAACTAGAAAGGTTATCCTTTGTTGTAACCTCACATTTTCCTTCTATCATGGCCAACGCCACACCTCTTATATCTTCAGTGTAGTACAGCTAGATCAAATAACAACAAAAACATGCACTAAAGATTATAGATACAAAAAAGGTAAGGTGGAATCATAGGCGTATGATAGTATCGATATGGATAGATTATTAGACAGTAACAAATAGGGCAATGATGTCAAACCTCTATGATGCCTGAAGAGTAACCCATAGTTCATGAAACGTCGGCGGGCTTATATAGCCTTGTTACACTGACTTTGGTTGATTTTGGACAGGCTTTGTTAGATAGTATAGGAGGTTGATACAACTTGCATGTCCAAATATTACAAGTAAAAGTGTTTAAAGACTTCAAGATCATACTTGGTCCTTTGAGGATTAACGAATGAGTCAAACGAGCTTAAGAGCCATTGGGTCCAATCCAATGTACCAGTCCTTTGAGGATTAACGAATGATCAAATTTCTTTGACGATTAACGAATGATCAAATTTCCTAGATTTCCAAATCAAAGAGAGAAGAACACTATGTAAATGAAAACACCATCTCGACATTGTTGATTTGTTTCTTCAATCTCATACACTGATTTGTTTAACAAAAAGAATTACATTTAGCATAGAGGGAAAAAAGGAGAAGATGAAGGCATCCTGCGAGCAGGATCACATGTAGTAATTCCTATTTCATACACTTGGCCGGCTCACGTAGTTAGTTTGCACCCACGTCCTCATTGTCTACGTCGTCAATGTTCAGCTGATTCCTTTGTACGTATGCTTAATACCCCTGGAACTGAGGAGGTGGGGGTGATGCGTACTTGGCCGACACCACTGGCGGCATGATGAAATTGTCGAAGGCTGGGGTTGGAACTGATTCTGCTGGAGGTGCCTGTGGCTCCTCTTTCGCCGGTGGTGGTAGGGTCTTTGCCGGAGGTGCCTTTGGCTCCTCTTTCGCTGGTGGTGGTAGGGTCTTTGCCGGAGGTGCCTGTGGCTCCTCTTTCGCTGGTGGTGGTAGCGTCTTTGCCGGAGGTGCCTGTGGCTCCTCTTTCGCTGGTGGTGGTAGGGTCTTTGCTGGAGGAGGCAATAACACTGGCGCCGGTGGTGGAGAGCTGACTGGTGCTGGAGGTGGAGGAGACTTGACTGGAGGTGGTGGTGAGCTAACTGGAGCGGGTGGTGGTGGAGACTTCACCGGGGGTGGTGGTGAGCTCACTGGGGCCGGGGGAGGCTTCACTGGTACTGGTGGTGGCGAGCTAACTGGAGCAGGTGGTGGTGGAGATTTCACCGGGGGAGGCGGTGAGCTAACTGGAGCCGGTGGTGGCTTCACTGGTACTGGTGGCGGTGAGCTTACTGGCGCTGGTGGTGGTGGAGACTTGACCGGAGGAGGCGGCGAGCTAACTGGCACCGGTGGTGGTAGAGACTTCACTACAGGAGGTGGTGAGCTCACTGGTGCAGGGGGTGGTGGAGACTTGACCGGAGGAGGCGGTGAGCTCACTGGAGCCGGTGGCGGTGGAGACTTCACAGGGGGAGGTGGCGAGCTCACTGGAGCAGGTGGCGGTGATGCCTTAACCACCGGGGTTGGTGGTGGTAAGGGCTTCTCCGGGGTAGGTTCTTTTGGTGGAGACGACTTCACCGGTGGAGGCAGTGCTTCGACAGGAGGTTCATACTTCTCAGCCGGAGGTGGAGACGATTTCACGATCGGAACCGGCGGTGGTAGAACCTTCTCTGCGGGTGGTGGGAGGATCTTGGGAGTGGGTGTTGGCGGAGTTATCTCCGGAGCGGGCGGTGGTAGAACCTTCTTTGGAGGTGGTGGGGAGCTCACCGGTGCAGGTGGCGGAGGAGACTTCACGGGGGGAGGTGGAGAGCTCACCGGTGCTGGAGGTGGAGGAGATTTCACCGGAGGAGGTGGAGAGCTCACTGGTGCGGGTGGTGGTGGAGACTTGACCGGAGGAGGTGGAGAACTGACTGGTGCAGGTGGTGGCGGGGACTTGACCGGAGGAGGTGGGGAGCTGACCGGTGCGGGCGGTGGCGGGGACTTCACCGGTGGTGGCGGAGAGCTGACCGGTGCGGGTGGTGGTGGAGACTTCACCGGAGGAGGTGGAGAGCTCACCGGCGCAGGCGGTGGAGGAGATTTCACCGGGGGTGGCGGAGAGCTGACCGGAGCTGGCGGTGGAGATTCGGCCTTTGGCGCTGCCGGTGGAGGATAAACCTTGGCCGGTGCTGGGGGTGGTAGTTCTTCCTTCGGCGGTGGTGCCTTCGGGCGCTCAGGGGACAACGGAAGCCGGCCGGATGTTGGAGGTGGTGGAGCGCTAGCATACCCTTCCGGTGGTGGTGGGGGCAAGTCCGGTCCGACAATCGGGGACAGCGGTGCCGGCTCAGGAGCTGGCGTTGGTGCGGACTCCTTGGGCTGCGGTGGCGGCGGCGGCAGCTCCGGCCCAACAATCGGGGTCAAGGGCGTCTCGGACGGCGGCGACGCTGGCTTCCCGCCTCCGCCGGCGCATGGGTGGTTGCTGCAGTCGACGGGGCGCGCGAGCACGGGCGCGCACTGGAGCGAGGTCTTCTGCGCAGGCCGGAGCGAGCCGAGACAGTTCCCGGCGTCGTCGAGGTTCACCTCGGCCTTCTCGGAGGGCATGCACGGCCCGGACTCGGAGTTGAAGAAATTGTGGGCGAAGCTGAAGTTGACGAGCGCGGGGAGCTCGCAGATGGCCTCGTGCACGACGCCGGTGAAGACGTTCTTGGACACGTCGAGCTGCTCGAGCTTGGAGCATCCGGAGATCTCCTTGGGCAGGGAGCCGACGAGGCCGTTGCCGCTGACGTCGACGACGGTGGTGTTCTTGAGCAGGCCGATCTCGAGCGGCAGGCATCCGTCGAGGGTGTTGTTGAGGAAGATGATCTCGTCGAGCGTGTGCACCATCTTGCCGATGCTCTTGGGGATGCACCCCACGAGCTTGTTGTTGGCGAAGACGACGACGGAGGCGGTGGAGTTGCCGAGCGTCTCCGGGATGGGGCCGACGAAGCGGTTGCTGTTGACGAAGATGGCGTCGTACTCCTTGTCGAAGAGCGCCGGCGGGAGGTCGCCCTCGAAGTCGTTGAAGCGGATGTCGAGGTACTTGAGGGAGACCATCTCGAGGCAGACGTAGGGGAAGATGCCCACGAAGCGGTTGTTGCTCACGTCGAACTCGTGGAGGATGGTGAGGCGCGACATGCTCTTGGGGACGATCCCGCAGAAGCGGTTGGTGTTGATGTGGAAGAAGGCCAGGTCCGTGAGCAGGCCGAGCTCGGGGGGCAGGTACCCGGCGATGTCGGCGCCGTTGAGGTCGATGCCGGCCACGGTGGTGACTTTAGGGTCGTCCAGGGCCTGTGCTTCGCATATACAGGCAGTGTGTGTTTTTTTTAATCAAAATTCAGTATGATTCAAAAACAGAAATAATTTACTGCAAAATCCAAAACCGCGCGTGCCTGGGTGCAGATGACGCCGTTGTAGGAGCACACGTCGGTCCCGGTCCAGTTGGCGGTGAAGCCCTTGGGGTCGGAGTAGAAGGCACGGCGCCAGGCCTGGAGCGCGATGTACGCGCGGCGGAGGCGGTCGTTGGCGAATGTCAAGCTCTTGGCGTCGGCGCCCAGGCGGTCCTCGGGCTCGAAGTCCGTGGGGAGTTCGCCCTCATCGCCGGCGCCCGACTCGTTCATGGCGAGGAGCTGCCGGTGGGCGATGTAGGCGGCCTCGCCGCTGGTGACGGCACGGGCGGAGGAGAAGCAGGCCGCCAGGAGGAGGAGCAGGAGCGTGGCCGCCAGACGGCGGCCATTGGGCAGCAGCGGCGGCCCGTGGTGGTCCATGGTTAACGGGAGCTAGCTCCGTCCGGCGGTGTGATGAGGTGCCACCGCCTCCTGCGTGGAGCTGATATAGAGGGCGGCGACCTTCCTGGAGGAATGGCATGCAGGCGTGGTGGCGTGTTCCTCGCGTCGACGGGCATGGATGGCCAGTGGCCGTGGAGGGCCACGCGGGTTCCGCGGCCGAGGTTGCAGGAGAGGTCGGGCCAAACCCGGCCGGCCATTTTTGGGTAGCTTGCATGCATGCCATTGATTTCTCCAGCTCATCGATCCGCCCGCCTGGTTTCCGTCCGGCCGGTCGGACACACGCCGTGAAACCCATGCATAGCCACGATTTCTTTTTGCCGCAAAACGGAAATCGACGTCTCAAGGCTGAAGGGTGAAGGCCATCCGCTCCACACTCACGTTTTTTGTTTTCTATTTTCCCTATTGGTTTTTTATTTATTCAGTTCATGTTTTACTTGCTAATTTCTGGTAAATTTTAGGTTTATTTCTTTTTCATTTCTTATTTTTTTCCTTTTTATGTTTCATCTATTTTTTTAAAGTAAAATTGTTTTGAAAACCATAAAACATTAACTGTGATACTTACATGTTTTCGTACTATGATTTTTTTCTTGTCATCACTAGTGGAGAAGAGGCCTTTGGTTCCAAGCAAATGTTCCAGTGCAGAACCAAACCGGGACCAATGGGGGGCATTGGTCCCGGTTCGTTTTGCCCAGGGCGATCCCACTAGCTGGAGCCTGTCCGGTAGTGCCCTTTGGTCCGGTTTGTACTAAAAACCGGGACTAAAGGGTCGGCGGCAGGGCGCGGCAGGCCCTGTCAGGCGTGGGAAACCTTTAGTCCCGGTTTGTAATACAAACCGGGTTCAAAGGCCCCCCTCTGGACCCGGTTTGTATTACAAACCGGAACAAAGTCCCCAATCTGGTTATATAACCTTGCCCCTGCTCAAGTGTGAGCCACACTTGGCCATTTTTTCACTTTCTTCACAAGAGGGGTGTATTGCTCTTCTCTCTTCTTCACATGCACAAGAGGTGTTCGATGAAATGCTTAAGAGGATTTGCCACTTGAGTTTACACAAATCAAGCCACACTTAACTTGCTTTTTTCTTCTTCATCGAGGTTAACAACTTTATCCTTTTCATCTGTAATTGATAAAATACATGTGTATATATACATCGTGATGTTCTGTAATGGTTTTGATCAGCTTAATTATATCATGCAGATGAATTGGCAATGGATGTACATTGACCGACGGTTTGACGAGTTCACTTCGGGCCTGGATAATTTTATGGCCGTGGCGGAGGCAAACAAATATGGTGGCTTCATGTATTGTCCATGTGTTGACTGCAAGAATACCGTAAATTACGCTCACTCGAGTCTCATTCACAGCCACTTTCTGCGATCCGGTTTCATGCCCAGTTACTATTGTTGGACCAAGCACGGAGAAAGAGGGGTTATGATGGAAGACAATGTAGAAGAGGAAGAGGATAATGACAGTTATCCCAATTTCCCTGAATACGATGATACTGCAGAAGGTAATGAAGACAATGAAGTAGAAGATCAAGAGGCACCCGATGAGCCTGCTGATGATGATCTTGGTCGGGCCATTGTTGATGCAAGGAGAGAATGTGAAACTGAAAAGGAAAGGTAGGCCTTCGACAAGATGATAGAAGATCACAACAAATTGTTATACCCAACTTGCGAAGATGGCCATAAAAAGCTAGGCAGCACACTGGAATTGTTGCAATGGAAGGCAGAGAACGGTGTCACCGACTCAGGATTTGGAAAGTTGCTCGACAATAATTAAGAGGAAGCTTCCAAGGGGTAACGAATTGCCCGCCGATACGTACGAAGCGAAGAAGATTGTCTGCCCTCTAGGATTAGATGTGCAAAAGATACATGCATGCATTAATGACTGCATCCTCTACCGCGGTGAGTACGAGAATTTGGATGCATGTCCGATGTGCACTGCATTGCGGTATAAGATCAGACGAGATGACCCTGATGATGTTGAGGGCGAGCGTCCCAGGAAGAGGGTTGCTGCCAAGGTTATATGGTATGCTCCTATAATACCACGGCTGAAACGCTTGTTCAGAAATAAAGAGCATGCTAGGTTGTTGCGATGGCACAAAGAAGATCGTAAGAAAGACGTGATGTTGAGGCACCCTGCTGATGGCTCCCAATGAAGAAAAATCGATAGAGAGTTCCCAAACTTTGCACAGGATGCTGTTATCACCGGAATTTGACCAAGTCAGAGGTGGGCCGCGATCAGAGATGGATTTGAAGATTATTGAAGAATGTACGTGAATCGGCCTTGAATAGCAAGTTTGGGCTAGTTTGCCCTTGTATCTGTAACATAATAGGATACGTGTCGATGTAGTTAGAGTTGGGCCCGTGCCCGGTTTGGACTATTCCCACGATTAGAGAGTCTACGGACTATAAATATGTATCTAGGGTTTATGGAATAAACAACAACCAACGTTCAACCAACAAATCAATCTCGGCGCATCGCCAACTCCTTCGTCTCGAGGGTTTCTACCGGTAAGCAACATGCTGCCTAGATCGCATCTTGCGATCTAGGCAGCACAAGCTCCACGTTGTTCATGCGTTGCTCGTACTAAAGCCTTTTTGATGGCGAGCAACGTAGTTATCATAGATGTGTTAGGGTTAGCATAGTTCTTCGTATCATATGCTTGCGTAGTGCAACCCCTAGCATATCTCGCCGCCCTTACACCTATCTTAGGTGTAGGGGCGGCACCCCGCTTGATCATGATTTAGTAGATTCGATCCGTTACGGTTGCTCCTTGATTCTTCAAGGATTAGTTTAATATCTGCAATAGTTAGGCCTTATAAGGGGCTGGAGGATCCAGCGGCACGTAGGGTGTCGTTCGCAAGTCCTAGACATGATGTTCCGGGGATCAACCTCGTGTTGGTTTTTAGGCCTTGTCTAGGATCGGCTTACGATCACCGTGCGTGGCCGCGAGGCCCAATCCTGAGTAGGATGTTCCGATTATGCGGTGAAAACCCCAAATCGTCGTAGATCTTATTAGCTTTATCTTGATCAAGCAGGACCACCATATATTCGTGCACCTCGTACGAATCATGGGTGGATCGGCTCCCATGAGCCGATTCACGGGATAACCTGAGAGCCGATCGAGGCTCGTATTTAATGTTTACGTGTATGCCATGCAGGAAACTAAGCGAGGCATCTCCATCACCTTCCTGACCAGGTATAGGTCAGGTGGCACGCCCTAGCATCAGCATCGGACGTGTGACCAGAAAGCTTTGCGGGCCGTCGCTCGGAGGGACCAGGGCCAGCCGAAGCCCTAAGTTGTTCCCGGCTCTACTGTGTTGCCTGTCGCTACCCGCCGGTGGGTTTCTGACGACAACACATTCTGGCACGCCCGGTGGGACACGCTTCTACATCAACCACATCGCCATCTACATCTGAGATGGCGGACGGCACGCCAGTCACATACGATGACCTAACCGAGGAGCTCAAGAAGAAGCATGACGAGATCAAAGCACTCCTCGAAGCCGACCTCATCGGCTCTTTCCACAGGACCCGTTCCCATGGCATCAGATGGAAGGGGTTCTCGCCTAACGGTGCACTAGATGGGATAGACCTCTCTGCCCCGTCGGAGGAACGCACCAGGTCCCTGCGGCAGGAGATCAACTACTTGGTGGGGCACTCGCTACACCGCCACTCTGAGAACCTGGTAAACACGTTGGAGCGTGTCGCTCTTCGCGTGATCCAGGAGATCATGAGGCACCAATACTCGCCGTCAGGACCAGCTCTCGGGACACATCAAGGGGAGTTGCCACTCCAGTCCCGTCCACCGCTGCCATTTGCGTTGGCAGCGCCAGAGGTGCCGGCTTCACCGGCATTCGTCGTATACAAGATCGGCAGTGACCCTAGCGACTGCCAGTTCTTGCAGGAGGCACCCAAGGAGATCCCTCACGGGTACATGTGCACGTATGTGCCAGATTGCGGTAACTGGGCTCTCACAAACCAGGCCGCGACATCAGGGGCTTCCGGGAAGACAGGAGGAACATCAGCGACAGAGCTTGAGAAGCAGACGTGGCTAACAAAATACGCCACCCCAACGAACCTCCAGAGCGCAGCTCCTGCAGTTGGCTCAGAATTGGAAAAACAAGCGTGGCTGGCTAAGTACGCCACCCCGGCAAATCTTCAGAGTTCGACTCCTACAGCCAGCACCGTGGATCAGATCAGCACGATCCTGAGGGACCAGTTCGGCATGGTGCCGAAAAGAAGGACGATCGGCTATTCCAAGCCGTATCCCGACGACTACGAATTGGTCCCACTACCACCTAAGTATCGGCTCCCTGATTTCTCCAAATTCAGCGGAACGGATGGCTCCAGCTCCATCGAGCATGTAAGCCGATACTTGGCACAGCTTGGAACGGCTTCAGTGTCGGATCCACTACGCGTGAGGTACTTCTCACAGTCCCTCACGGGATCGGCTTTCGGGTGGTACACCTCGTTGCCACCAAACTCGATCCAGACTTGGAAGCAGTTGGAAGAACAGTTCCACATGCAGTATCACTCAGACGCTGCCGAGTCTGGCCTTGCCGATCTAGCACAAGTACGTCAGAAGCGTGGAGAAACCGTGGCAGAATACATCCAGCGCTTCAGAAATCTGAGGAACCGATGTTATTCGGTTCGCGTGACTGAAAAAGAAGCAGTCGAGTTGGCAGCAGCGGGCCTTGCCTCACAAATCAAGGACATGGCCTCCCAAGCAGATTATCCTTCACTGGCGCACATGGTTCAGAAACTGTCAGCATATGAACAGCGCCACCCGGACCTGTACCAGGACAAATTCAAGCGTGCAGTGGTCCTGGTCGATGCAGAAGAAGACGCGGTTTCTGCGGGAGATCAAGAGGTAGCAGTGGCTGAATGGACTCGGGGGGCAACCCCCGTGTCTTGCAAATGGGTAAAGCCACCAGGCCCGCCCAGGGGGTTTGATTTCGACGTGACCAAGACTGAGCAAATCTTCGACCTGTTACTCAAGGAGGAGCAGTTGAAGATACCTGAAGGTCTCAAATTCCCCACGGTACAAGAGCTGAACGGAAAGCCATACTGCAAATGGCATAATTCGCTCTCCCATGCCACCAACGACTGCAGAGTGTGGCGTCAGCAGATCCAAATGGCGATAGAACAAGGACGGCTGATTTTCAACCAGTACGCCATGAAGGTCGACACTCACCCCTTCCCCGCCGTCAACATGGTGGGATGCACTTACCCTGAAGGTTGCCAGCCAGGACCCTCGTTCAGCATCAACATGGTAGGGCCTGGGAACCACTCTGGCAAAGTTGGAGACGAGGGCAGCTGCTCTCATAGCAAGGATACAGAGGAAGCCGCTCCACGCGATCGGCTCCGTCATGATGGCAAGCGCTACGTCACAGAGGGAGAAGTGAAGAACATAAGATATCAGCGACCCCTCTCTGATCACCTCCTCAACAAATATGTAAGTCAGTATGACCAACGCCGACAGTCCAGCTATGATAATGAAGGAGATCGTCTGGCTAGAGAAGCCAGAAGATATCGTCGGCATGATCACGATGAGGAGGAGGATGAGCGCCGGGCCATGGGAAAATCAAGGGAGCAAGACGACAACGACAGGCACTGGGACTGCCCCTTCTTCAGACACTGCTGGGATTCAGGAATGAGCCGATTGCCCACAATCGGCAATTGCCCAGAATGCAACCAGAAGAAGGAGGAGGCAGCCAACGTGTCTGTGTTCAAGCGCCTAGGGCCTCTTCCACCACAAAGCAAACGCGCTGAGTCACCTCGTTGGGCAGGTCTCGAGGATTCAGAGGACGAGGAAGAAGAAGAAGACAGGTACCACCGTCCAAGGTGGTGCCCTGATGGACTCAGCCGTTCCCAGAAGCGCAGGGTTCAGCGATTGCGCGGCTTGGAGGAAGCCGAAAGGTCGTATTTGCATACGCTAAGGAAGGCGCGACCTGATCTGGCTGCACAAGTTCAGCGAACCCTGGATGAAGAGGGTCGTCCACAAAAAATGGAGTGGCGTCCCAAGCAAAGGAAAGCCGACGGCGAAGCATCGGCTGGTACAAACATGGTGCTCGTCCTTCCAACAGAGCTTAGTGCTCCACGGTTCTACGATGCACTCAAGGTGGACGACAGCATGCGCATCAAGTCAGAGGTCGGGCTGGTTCTATCCACCTGCCTGACCGAATAGCAAGAACAAACCAATGAGCAAACAAGGCGAGGCTGATCCTTGGGATCGGCCCCAAAAATCTATGAAGGGACATTACAGAACCTTCACTGAGCGCTTCAATCAATATGGAGGCCGATACCAGCAATCGGCCAAAATTATCCTCACCACACGTTCTGTTTGTGTTCATCCTTGGTCCTATCAGGAGCCGACGCGCAAGTTACAGAACCGATATCTGCCATTCCTTGACAGATTCGGCTCGGGGGGCACCTAATCAGATGGACATGTGCAGTAAACATGTGTGCAGTAAACATGTGTGCAGTAAAATACTGGGGGCCGATAGGAAAAAATCGGCCAATAACAAAAAAATTTTTTTAACAAAGCCGATGCGCGGCCATCGACTCTAGTACAATTACACAAGACCAAGACCTACTGGCTATGTGCTCAAGGCTCACTTTTCGCCTAAATGGTTTTTCGGTTTGGTGTTCCTCTGCAACGTCGGCGTTCGGTGACCAATGACCCGTGCATCCTCGCCGGTATTCTCGCCTTCATTAAGGCTCGGGGGGCAGCTCGCCCTAAAAAATCTTTACCCTGAAGAGCCGATTTGGTCAGAATCGGCTGGTTCTGCGTTCTAGCTGGGAGGCCAGTGGCAGCTCGCCCCGAAAGTTCTTGGCCCTGGAAACCCAAATTTGGTTGGAATCGGCTGGTTCTACATCGCAATTACCCTGAACAATGGTGCTTTCGTTACAGAAGCACCAGTCTCAGCATCCAAGCTGATTCAGCGACGGTCCCGGGGCTTTCTTGCAGATTATCGTCAGGAACCAATGCGTTGCCGACAGTCATTGAGCTCTGGTTAAGCTGACAGCCGACGAAGTCAGAAGAGATATATCGACTTTCGAGGGAGGGAAGGTAATCGGCTTTGGCGCATCCTTTCTGGTATTCTCGCCTCAAGTAAGGCTCGGGGGGCAGCAGGCCTGGTGGACGCTCTATTCAGGAGCCGATTGGAGTCGCATCGACTGACCCTACATCGTGATCTTCTCTGAAGTAGTGAGGTGTTGCAAAAGAAGACTGCTGAAGCTATGAAGAGGAATCAGAAAAGGGGGCCGTCGGCTTTTACAGGCTTTGGATCCTTCTGTCAAGAGAAGGAAAGGGACTGGATTCTCAAAATAGCCAATGAGTAGTTGTCGGCTAAGGGATTGCGAAAAGTTTTGGTCAAATAGCAAATCGCAGCCTGAAATTGAGAGGTGCTTGGCCGACGGGCTAATCGGCATAAGAGCCCGACTTCACGGACGTCTGAGAGAAAAGAAATCCGATACGTTGCTATCGGTCTTGGCATGATAGGCGGAAGGAATGAGATTGGATTAATTGAAAGGGGAATTGAAAGAACAATTTTCATTAATTCAAAGGAGCGGCTTTACAAGAAAGAGCCGATGGCTCTCAAAAGAGGGATCTGGTGCCTAGTGCACTGCTACTACTGGTCCTATTCTACTAGTCGTCGCTGTCCTCGTCATCACCGCCGTCGATGTCGTCGGTGCTGCTCCCAGGAAGCTCCTCGTCGCTACTGCCCCAGCCCTTGGCTGGAGACTCGCCTTCCTCGTCATCATCATCATCCTCGCTGTCCGCCCAAGAGCGGAAGCGCTTGGTCGGCGGGTACCCGATGGAGGAGGAGGATTCATCCTCCTCCTCCTCCTCCTCCTCGTCATCATCATCGTCCTCGCCTGACCAAGCCCAGCCTCGGGTGCGCTTTGGCGGCGGCTCGTCGGAGGGGGTGTCGTTCGCCTGTTCTTTCTTCATGTTGGAGGAGATGTCTTCGTCTTCATCATCCTCTTCTTCTTCTTTGGTGACGGAGGTGAATTTACCCCAGAAGGGAGGGTCGTCGTTGTTGCTCTCCGCCTCCAGTTCTCCGTCAATCAGGAAACGGAGGTCATCCTCCCCGTCAGTTAGGGGCATGTCCCCATCTGACCAGACGAGGTCCTCGCCCTCTGGCACGAAATCGAAGTCTCACTCCCGTTGGTCCCAATGCTTGGGAGCGCGCCGGTTGTACGCCTCAATCTGGTTGTGCTCTGGGATCGACTCGCTTGAAGAGGAGGATTGGGGAGAAACGGAAGAGGAGGAAGAGGATGACATAGCTATGAAAGGAGAGGATTCCTTGGCCGACGACTGATGTGGAGCAGGGGGGACGAAGAGGTGAACTGTTCGATAAATAGAGGGGACAGAATAGAGATGTATTGCTCGAGCAGTTTCCGAGGGGGTGGGGTCAAAATTGTCAGATCGTGCAGAAAAGTTGAGAAGGCAAGGTGTCATGACGAAAGATACTGCGACGGTTCTACTCTGCCACGACATGACCCTTCGAAGGAAAAACAGAGTGGTTTTGAAATTATCATTACCAAAACCAGGGGGGCATGTGTTATCACCGGAATTTGACCAAGTCAGACGTGGGCCGCAATCAGAGATGGATTTGAAGATTATATATTGAAGAATGTACGTGAATCGGCCTTGTTTAGCAAGTTTGGGCTAGTTTGCCCTTGTATCTGTAACATAGTAGGATACGTGTCGATGTAGTTAGAGTTGGGCCCGTGCCCGGTTGGGACTATTCCCACGATTAGAGAGTCTACGGACTATAAATATGTATCTAGGGTTTATGGAATAAACAACAACCAACGTTCAACCAACAAATCAATCTCGGCGCATCGCCAACTCCTTCGTCTCGAGGGTTTCTACCGGTAAGCGACATGCTGCCTAGATCGCATCTTGCGATCTAGGCAGCACAAGCTCCACGTTGTTCATGCGTTGCTCGTATCGAAGCCTTTTTGATGGCGAGCAACGTAGTTATCATAGATGTGTTAGGGTTAGCATAGTTCTTCGTATCATATGCTTGCGTAGTGCAACCCCTAGCATATCTCGCCGCTCTTACACCTATCTTAGGTGTAGGGGCGGCACCCCGCTTGATCATGATTTAGTAGATTCGATCCGTTACGGTTGCTCCTTGATTCTTCAAGGATTAGTTTAATATCTGCAATAGTTAGGCCTTATAAGGGGCTGAAGGATCCAGCGGCACGTAGGGTGTCGTTCGCAAGTCCTAGACGAGGATGTTCCGGGGATCAACCTCGTGTTGGTTTTTAGGCCTTGTCTAGGATCGGCTTACGATCACCGTGCGTGGCCGCGAGGCCCAATCCTGAGTAGGATGTTCCGATTATGCGGTGAAAACCCCAAATCGTCGTAGATCTTATTAGCTTTATCTTGATCAAGCAGGACCACCATATATTCATGCACCTCGTACGAATCATGGGTGGATCGGCTCCCATGAGCCGATTCACGAGATAACCTGAGAGCCGATCGAGGCTCGTATTTAATGTTTACGTGTATGCCATGCGAGGAAACTAAGCGAGGCATCTCCATCACCTTCCCGACCGGGTATAGGTCGGGTGGCACGCCCTAGCATCAGCATCGGACGTGTGACCAGAAAGCTTTGCGGGCCGTTGCTCGGAGGGACCAGGGCCAGCCGAAGCCCTAAGTTGTTCCCGGCTCTACTGTGTTGCCTGTCGCTACCCGCCGGTGGGTTTCTGACGACAACAGATGCAAGGAACTTAAGGTTTGGTCTAAGTACAGATGGCATGAATCCTTTTGGAGAGCAGAGCTGCAACCATAGCACCTGGTATGTGACTCTTTGTATATATAACCTTCCTCCTTGGTTGTGTATGAAGCGGAAGTTCATTATGATGCCAGTGCTCATACAAGGCCCGAAGCAACCCGGGAACGACATTGATGTGTACCTGAAGCCATTAGTCGAAGAACTTCTACAGCTGTGGTCCCTAGCAGGTGTACGTGTGTGGGACGAGCACAAGCGGAGGAATTTGACCTAAGAGCGATGCTTTTCGTAACCATCAATGACGCGGCCTGCTCTTGGTAACATTTTAGGACAGTCAAACAAGGGATACAATGCATGCACGCACTGTTTACATGAGCTCGAAGGTGATTATTTGGAAAAATGTATGAAGGTCGTGTACCTGGGGCATCGTCGATTTCTTAGGACTACCCATTCCGTAAGAAAGAAAGGCAAACATTACAACAGTGAGGCTGATCACCGGAGGAAGCCTCCCCATCGTGATGGTGTTGATATATTTGGTATGGTCAAGGATCTAGATGTAATATTTGGAAAGGGTCCTGGCGGACGGTCCGTTCGAATGACGGCTGTCGGACACGCGCCCATGTGGAAGAAGAAATCTATATTTTGGGATCTACCCTATTGGGAAGTCTTAGAGGTCCGCTCTTCAATCGATGTGATGCACGTGACGAAGAATCTTTGCGTGAACCTGCTAGGCTTTCTGGGCGTGTACGGGAAGACAAAAGATACACCAGAAGCACGGGAGGACCAGCAACGTAGGAAAGACCCCAAAAAACTGCATGAGAGAGTTAAAGGACGTCATTACTCCAGCTACGCTCTTACAAAAGCAGAGAAGGAAATATTTTTTGAATGTCTGAGCAGTATCAAGGTCCCGTCTGGCTTCTCCTCCAATATAAAGGGAATAATAAATATGGAGAAGAAAACATTCCAGAACCTGAAGTCTCATGATTGTCACGTGATAATGACACAGTTGCTTCCGATTGCATTGAGGGGGCTTCTACCGGAAAATGTTCGACTGCCCATTGTGAAGCTATGTGCATTCCTCAATGCAATTTCTCCGAAGGTAATAAATCCAGAAATTCTACCGAGGTTGCAGAATGATGTGGTCCAATGTCTCGTTAGTTTTGAGCTGGTGTTCCCACCATCCTTCTTCAATATTATGACACATCTCCTCGTTCACCTGGTCGATGAGATTTCCAATCTCGGTCCTGTGTTTCTACA
This sequence comes from Lolium rigidum, assembly GCF_022539505.1. Lineage (NCBI taxonomy): Eukaryota > Viridiplantae > Streptophyta > Magnoliopsida > Poales > Poaceae > Lolium > Lolium rigidum. Next base: position 45,290,536 of record NC_061511.1, read on the forward strand.
CAATATGTTTCCCTTCGAGAGGTTCATGGGAGTCTTAAAGAAATATGTTCATAACCGTGCTACGCTAGAAGGAAGCATCTCCAAGGGCTATGGAACAGAGGAGGTCATTGAATTCTGTGTTGACTTTATTCCTGACCTTAAGTTGATTGGTGTTCCTGAATCGCGGCATGAAGGGAGACTAAGTGGAAAAGGCACGCTAGGAAGGAAATCAATGATATGTAGGGACGGGATTTCTTTGCGATGATGTCGCTGCCAATGATCGAAGGTGTTGCAGATGCAGCCGACAAGTTGTCGAGTATCTCCATGTCGACTGGGTCTAATAGATCCTGCACACCATCTTTATCAACGAAAAAATTGAAATCACCAACAGTAACATCCAAACCTGATTCTAGGCTAGCAAAGGCCTGTTGAGCTTCAATCGAGTGTGGTTTGAGTTTCCTTGGAGAAATTGGCGAGTGTTCGCCTTTTGAGTTGGTTCCAGTCGATGGGATCGGCGAGTGGCCGTTTGAGGTCATGATCGGCGAGTGGCCGTTTGAGGTCATGATCGGCGATTTGCCGTCTGGTGAGGCGATCGGTGAGTTACCGTGGGAAGTAGAGGTTGTCGAGTGCCAACCTGATGATGAAGCCGGCGAGGCCGTGAATCCAGCACTACCTTTTCCCACAGACGGCGCCAATTGACGAGGTGTGCCCTCGGCAAATCCCATGGTTAGGTACCTAGGGTTGATTATATGGTAGAGAACGCGTAGTACTGGTGGACACGACGGCTGACAAGCGAGGGTTTACCCAGTTCGGGGCCCTCGATTGAGGTAAAACCCTTACTCCTGCCTGTCTGGATATGATCTTGTGAATATGCGGTTACAGGGGTCCGGCGATTTGTTGATCTCGTCGGGATTACGATGCCTTTATATGGGAGGCCAGGTCCTGGATACGTAACCGACTAGGTTTATACATATGGAAAGTTCTAACCGACTATGATCTAATCTACTTAGGAAACTTCTCTTCCTCTGGCTACTTTCTTCATGGGATTCATTTATTCTGGGCCTCTCTTGGGCTTCGCCTATACCAGGTACCTTCACGCCAGGGTACCCGAAGGGTATATCCTCGTCAAAAGTGGTTGATGTATGGATTTCTAATTAAGTGATGATGTTTATATGCACGAGACACCTTGTTTTGAATATGCAGCTAATCACTCATTGCTGTGTGTGGAGCTCAATGTTGGGGATATTGCTTATCGGGAACTTATCGGTCGACCCAAGATAAGGGGTAAATCGGTCGGTTTATCGGCATATCGGCCGATGTAGTGGCATATCGGCCAATTTATCGGCCGATGACAATGGGAAGAGATAAATCGGTCGATTTTCGGAATATCGAAGATATCTTGAACAGTGGTGAAGCTATAGAAATTAATTTGAGGATCCACTATCAATATTTCTTATATATGCCGATGGATGTCAAAATACCGGACGTATATAGGTGTGCCAATGGACTTGCTTACACAATTTAGTAATGCCACACACGCACTATTATATATCCTCCCAACATGTCACGCCGTTTGTGCGAGGATTGATCATACATGTCATACTTAGCTGCTATTTTTCTTATTTCTGCTAAAATGAAGACATGTTAAAACTAAAGAATAATAGACAGAACAAACACACGAATATGAAATACAAAAAATGGAAATACTAGCAGATGGTCGAGGTTGTGTGGGAAAGCCATGCATGCATGTATATATGGATCCATATCCTATCAAATTTGTTAGCCTCGAGTGATACAAACAACCAGCTAGTATCCATTTTAAACACCTACATCGATCGAGAGATCGACATCATAGACGTTCCGAACTTGCTTAACCCAGGTCGTCTTGATCACGCGGTTATTGTCTACCTCATCGTGCGCTGGCATAATATAAGAAAAGCCTGCGTCATCTCGAGCTCGCCTGTGACGAAGGCTTGATCAAGCCACCTCCGTTGTGAGGGTAGACTTTGCATACTCATGTGCTCCATTCAGCACACACTCCGCCCGAGGCAGAGACTTAGAGCAAGTACAATAAGTCCTAGTCAGCTGGCTATAAGGATTAAAATAGTATATTATTGCTTAGTTGGAGGAGAGAGAAGGAGAGTGGGCTCTTATGCAAGAGTTAGCTCTAGCACGTGCTCTTAGGCACTTTGTGAGAGTGAATGGTGGACCATACATTGATAAAATACTATATTTTTATAGCTCACTATTGTATATGTTGGTTTTAAGTTGGCTATAGATAACATGTCACTTGGCTTATAGCCAGCAGCTGGCTACGGTATTGGAATTGCTCTTAAGTGTTCTTATGTATTCGGGCTTGTGTCAAGAACGTGAAACGAAGAGCCCGAAGGGTCAACTCATTGATGGCTGACTGAACTGATGCATACTTGCACAAAAGATTGCCATATAAATAGCAAGTATAGCAAGTTGTAATCTCAACGGCCCGAGATGCTTGGTTAAAAAGGGGTAAACTCGATCCGCCACTACGACTTGTATACAAGAGAGGGAAACTAAGTCAATATGAAAGAGAATCTCCGCTGTGTAAACTCAGCAAGTTGTAACTTGTAAGTAGCGCGTTCACCAAATCATTGGCCTCCCCCACCTAACTAGTTGCACTTTCCTAAAAAGCATCTTCACTCCCGGCCCTCATATCCGGTCTGGCAGCGTCGAATAGGTGCTATTGGACCTGTCCGGGTGGCCTAATACGCCCTCCCGGTAGTTTTTTTATTGTCAAGATTCAAACATTTTGGAAAATACAAATTAAATTTTTGAATGTTTCCTTCGAATCTTTCATAGTTTTCAACTCATAAATATAGTTCCACAATAATAAAAAATAAAGATAAAATAATTCATACAGTTCAAATAAATTGAAGTTCAGCTAGACCTTGGCGGTCTCACTCATCTGCGCTCCCACAAATGCTCAGTATATTGATTACTCAAGTGCTCCATTTAGCACACACTCTGCCGGAGGCAGAGACTTTTGCGCTGCTTCTTGGTTACTGGGGCTTGTCGTTACTCCAGACGCATTTGGGAGACGGCGGCACCTTGACTATCATGTCCATCCTTGGTGCAAGATTTGGGCTCTGGCCACCCTACCGTTCTCCAATATTGGCATGCCATTTTCAGGAGCCATACTGCCCACCCAAGGTTCTGGCATCGGTCATTACCTTGATATCTTCGGAGATTTTTCCTCGGCCACCCATGTTTTCTTCTCTTGTATCTTTTTTTTGGAACCATGCAGGAACACTGCACGTATTAATAGATAGAAGAGAATAATAGCCAAAGAATGGCTACCGTCTTACAGAAGGCCTCCGGCCGAAAGAAACAGAAAGACAACTCGACCTAGGCATAACACACTACAGATTACTCCAACGTAGACATGAATAAAGCGACCAAAGCTAAGTAGCTAAGCTACTGACCAAAATCTACAGTAAGACGACAAGCACTAGCTAGGACCCATTGATTTGCTTCCTGTTTAATCAGCTTGATGAGAGTGTTCATTGGCTTGGAAGCTTTGTCGAATACCCTACTATTCCTCTCTCGCCAAACTGTCCATACGACCAAAATGATCAAGGAGTCGAACAAGTTCCTAGTCTTCCCATTAATCGATCACCTGGCCTGCACCCACCACTCTTTGAGGTTAGCTTGAGTAGAGGGAATCAAATGTTGGAGTTTGTCCAACGCAACAAATGTACCCAAATTAAGTTCACAACCGCGCATACCATGAAAATATGTTAAACATTTTCCTCCGAGGTGTTGCAAAAAGGACATTTTTCATTGTGAGGGAGTCCCGTTTTAGCCAACCGATCAGCAGTCCAAACTCTTCCTCGAATGATCAACCACATTGTTAGTTTGCATTTTGTAGGCGCCCATGTTTTCCATACCGCTTCAGCCACATCGCTAGTAATCTTGGTCTTAAAGTGAGCCTGATAAACTGATTTTGTGGTAAATGTAACTTTTGGATCCCACGACCAGCTCCATTTGTCTTCAACAAGCGGTACAAGTTTTAAGGATAACTATGAACCAGAATTAAGTCGCTCCCTTTCCCCTCCCCGTGAACAGTGTTCTGTGGTGAATCGAGGGCGACCCAGGGTTTCCACCGCTTCCGCCGGAGAGCCGCGGGTTCCCTCCCCCTCCGCCGGCCGCTCCGGCGGCGGGAGGGTGGGGGAACCCCGGATCTCGGCCTGTGAATAGGGTAGGGGTAGGTTTCGTCCCGGTCGGCGGCGTTGTGGAGGCGGTGATGTCGTCGGCGTGGTGTGTGGTGTCCGTGAGCTCCCCCTTCTGCGTCGGCGTCCTATGGGACCTCGCCGTGGCTCGCGTGTCTTTTGATGGCCGGGGATCTGTGGATCCCTCGGTCTGTGCAGTGGCCGTGCGTGGACATCGTGCCGGAGGCGGTGTCCATGGTTTGGTCTTCCGGTCTTCTGGCTCCGTCTCCGTGGCGACGAGGTTGTCTCCGTCCTCGTCGTGGAGCCTGGAAGGCCTGCTTTGCAGGTGGAGCGGCCCCAGGTCTTCGTCTTCTTCGCCGGCCGGTGAGGGAGGCGACCTCCTCGCTTCGGTTCAACTCTGCTTTTCTTCGTCTTCGTCGTGCGAGCACGTTGCGGCTGAGAGCGGCGACTTCCCGTCCGCGTTGATACCGCCGGAAGATACCAAGGCTTCGCCGGCTCCAGGAGGGAGCGGGCATGGTGGTGCGGCGGCGCGTCTCCGCTCCGCGTCGATGGCTGCAGTAGAGCTCTGCCCCAAGGACTTCCTTGTAATTTCTGTGTTGTATGGGGTGTGTTGTAACCTGAGCTGTGGCTAATAGATCTGGGGGTGTTTTCGCAAAAAAAAAAAAAAAAACAAGCGGTACAAGTTTGATCTCCTGACATTCTTCCCAAATAGCCAGAACTTGCATGAAAATATTGATCGAAATAGGTTTTTTTATATCCTCGATCCAATTCCCATTATGAAGGGCTTGGGCGACCGTCTTTCTGGCTTTGATATCCGGATTAATTAACTCATAAACATCCGGCGCAAGTTCCTCTATTGTTTTTCCTGCGATCCATTTGTCAGTCCAGAATATGGTTCTCTCACCATTGCCTATTACAACCTTCCCTGCTGCGTTAAAAATGGCCCTAATTTGCTCCTCATGTGCGAATAATCCTTTGTTCATGCGAAGGGCGCCCATGCGCAATCTGGGCCGTCGGATCCGGCCATCCGACGGCCAGGAATCACCGTTGAATGTCAACGGTGCATCCTGGCCGTCGGATGACTGGATCCGACGGTCCAGATTGCACATGGGCGCGTGCGAATTGGTGATGCTACCTCACACCAGGGCCTCTTCTCGTTTGCACGCAGGTTCCAGGCCCAACGCGTACGGAATGATTTACTCAAGACCTCTTATATCTGTTGATCGGTTTAAAAAAAGTACTAAGAAAAGCCAGCATAGCTCGCCCGTGACGAAGGCCTGATCACGTACGTTGGATCCCAAGTTGCAAATAAAAGCCACCTCCCATCCGCGAGGGTAGACTTTGCATACTCTAAGTGCTCCATTCAGCACACACTCCGCCCGAGGCAGAGACTTGGGCTTTCTAGATATAGCAAGTTGCTGTAAAACCTCAACGGTGCAAGCTAGATGCTCGATTAAAATTGGGGAATCTCGATCCGTAATAGCGCGCCTTATATATGCATGCATCCTGTCCGTGGAGGAGGAGTACGTTAGCAGCAAAAAAAACCATGACCATGCCCTCGCAATACTCCCAGCTGCTGCCGCTCCTCCTCGTTGCAGCAACGATCCACACCATCCTCGCTGCCGATGCTGAACGGCCACCTGCGGGTTGCCCCAAGGATGAGAAGTGCGGCAACATCAGCATCCCCTACCCGTTCGGCATCAAGGCCGGCTGCTCCCTTGCTGGCTTCGAGGTCATCTGCAACCACTCCTTCCAACCTCCTCGCGCGTTCCTCTCTCGAGCCTCAGCGCGTCATGAAATCGGCCATGCAACCTACACTTCTAGTTCTTGGTACTCTCTCAGCATGGACTCCTCTCCTCCTATCTTCAGTCCTTATGTGCCGACCTACTCGGCCGCGCCGGTGGAGCTCCTCGACATATCGGCTTCCAAGAGTGAGCTCCGTGTGTATGGCGGGGTCACATCCGACTGCCTCGACCCCGGTGCTGGTGAGGACGCGGAAACGAAACCCGACCACCACCACGTCAACATACATAGTACCAAGTTGGGGCCGGCCGGAGGCGGAGAGGAACCTTTCCTCCTGTCACTGCTGCGCAATGTTCTCCTCGGCGTCGGCTCGAAAGCCGAAGCCCAGTTCATCGTATCCCCGGACGAAGTCGGGAGAACGGGCGCTGGGAGTAGTCCCTTGATCGCCTGCATTTCATCCAACATAATTGCAGTGAGAAACGGATCGTGCACGGGGATGGGGTGCTGTCAGGCCTCCGTCTCGCGTGAATTGCTTGAAGACCGTCTTGCCCCCGATTTCTTCGCGGTGACATTGGGCCAGAATATGGCACGCCTTGCCGATGACACAAACACCTGGAGTCCCTGCTCCTACGGCATGTTGGTGGAAAGCTCATGGTACAACTTCTCCTCCGAGGATTTGTATGGCCACGAGCTATCCAACAAACACCCCAGGGGTGTCCCCGTCGTACTCGATTTCGCCATCAGGAGCGGGAACCGTTCATGTCCAGCGGAAGGCCAGAAGCCACCTAAGGGCTACGCGTGCATTAGCGGCAACAGCTCCTGTGCAACGCCACCCAGCGGGGACGGCTATATCTGCAGGTGTCATGAACATTACGATGGCAACCCTTACATCAACAATGGCTGCCAAGGTATACCTCAAGCCTGAATTTGTGATACTTTTTTTCTCTTAAAGTAATTACCTAACCCTGGCCGCCACTATTTCTTTCAGATATCGATGAATGTAATAAGGACCATCCTTTGCATAATTGCGATTTAAGTCGATCAACCTGCCACAACACGCCAGGAGGATATAAGTGTCCATGCAAACGGGGAATGAGAGGCGATGGCAAAAAGGGAACCTGCACAGAGATTTTCTCCTTACCAGCAAAGGTGGTTGTGGGTAAGCATAATTGTTTTTTTTTGGGGGGGGCGGGGGAGGCGGGGGGGTTTGGGTAGGGTAGCTAGCACATTAGATAATTTTAATAGAATCATTCGTCTGCTTGGATCCTTTATGTTGCAAAGAACACCAACTTATTTGTATGGAATGCCTCTTGTGCATTATCACATAGTCCTTAATTTAGTCAGTAAGCAATGCACATGCATACATATAGTGAGAAATATGATTATCATGGGAATTGAACTAACCGACGTGCAAAACACACATAGATCTGTTGTGAATAGTTTGCCAACCAATTATTATGTTGGCTGAGAGTCTTTTTGATTAATGCATTCGAAACAATTATGATGCATGTTTGCCCATAAAAAACACAAACCAAAATGATGTTTTTGTTGGGATTCACCCAAGGACCGATCACATGAAATTAGATGAACACACACACGAAAAAGGTTTGGCCAAGGGCTCATATCGTGCCCGTTGTTTTTCTCTTTTCACCTCCGTACAAATCTTCTGATCACGTCGTGCTGCATATATATACACCAACCGCCGACACTTCCTATCCCAATAGCCAATAGGACTCACGTACATGGCAACACTTGCAATGCATATTTCCTATACTAGCTCGGTTACAACTCCGACAATACCTAGTACTGCTAACTCACGTTCAAACTAGGATTCCTAGTAGCATACACCAGGACACGTACATGTACATGCAAACTAACCAAACCAGGAAATCTAATCCTAGGTACACACGTCTACATTACTAACTCAACCCGACAAGGTTTGGATTATTTCCAACAGCTTTCACTAGTTTTCCCTGGTTTTGTTGTTAAATCATTGTAAACTGTTCGTCTGCACTAGTTTAATATGAACATCATTACATTCTTGAGTCATCGACATACTTTCTTTTTCGAAAGTAAACACGGATCGAATTTTCATCATTATTCCATATATACCACCAAAATCTTCCAGATATGCCACTCAAAATTTCCCTATCCCAAGTATGCCAGTGAACTTCTGTAAACTTGTAAAGTTGTAATTGTTATATACCACTTCTATTGTGTTACTTAAGTAATTACATACCCATTAAGTTACTTACGTAATTACATAGATATAGTATTAGAATTCAATCTTTTGGTTATGTACGTATGACGCTATATTAGCTTGTTATACAATAAGGTTTCTTTACTTTGGACTTTTGTAGGCGTCATTGCCTTCTTTCTTGTAATTCTCGCCTTGGTTCTGGCACATCAACTCCTCAAACTCAAAAAGTTCTATAAACAAAATGGTGGTCCAATATTGAAAGGTGTAAAAAATATAAGGATCTATACAAGCAGTGAACTGAAGCAGATGACAAACAACTACAAGGTTGTTATTGGAGAGGGCCATTTTGGTACGGTTTATATGGGGACTCTAAAAGACAAACAAGAAGTGGCTATAAAGAAGACAATCAAAGTTGATGAAAGTAGCAAGAAGGAGTTCATTGATGAGGTTATAATCCAATCTGGAATGAGGCACAAGAACATTGCCAGGCTCCTAGGTTGTTGCTTACAGATGGATGTTCCAATGTTGATGTATGAGTATGTAGTGAAAGGGAGTCTGTATGATGTTTTGTTCAAAAGCAAGGACATCATTCCAGTGGATACACGTCTCAGGATTGCAATTGGTTCAGCCGAAGGCTTGGCATACATGCATTCAGCTGTGGAGAATACTATCCGTCATGGTGATGTTAAATCTGCTAATATACTTCTCGATGAAAGCTTCACCCCAAAAATTTCAGATTTTGGGACCTCAAAGCTGCTTGCAAGAGGAAAATCTGAGAAGACTGAATGGGTCACCGGAGACAAGGCATACATAGATCCAGAATACATGGCCCATGGGACACTTACACAAAAGAGCGATGTGTACAGCTTTGGAATTGTTCTCATAGAGCTTATCACAAGGAGGGTTGCAAAATATGATGACAATATGAGTTATGTTAAGAACTTTGTTCAAGCTTGTCAAGATCAAAGGGCAAGGAACTTTCTTGACAATGATGTTACAAGCGAGAAGGATATTGAGCTCTTGGAAATGGTTAGTGAAGTCGCTATGGAGTGTCTCAAACTTAATCCAGAGGAACGCCTAGATATGAGACAAGTTGAGAACCGTCTATATATTATAGGACAGTCTGAACAGCATGGACAAGAGATGAACTTCCAGGGAAATCTTAGTCCTAATATGGAGGTTCCTTTGCTTAAATCAGTGGAGAGCAGATCACCTACCAATTAAAAAAGTATTATCCACTAGTATTTTACGTACTATTTCATATGGTTATGTAATAATTCAACTATGTTTGATTGCACTCGTTTTGATTTGTCTAGTCCACACTAGCAACACTGAAGGCACACAAGCACCATAAAACAAATATGAATAAAAGCATGTCCATAAACAAATAATTGCTTCAAACCCAAAATAGAGAACAATCTTTTTTTTTCTGAGGAAGGCCCGGTGGCAGTGGTAAACCATGGATAAAAGAACGTTATTGATAAGTAGATAGTGGGATCAAACCAGTGGATGCAAAATAGTTTTTACCTTGCGCAAGTCATGGTCTAGAGCGAACTGCACACTACTAAGTATAAAGTAGCATTATTTCAGGAATTTACAATAGTCCTTTTTCTGAGCAAGGCATTACATGATAGAACAAACTACATACAAGCAGCTGATAGCAGGACAAACCAAAAGCATGCGCACATGGCTAGCATTAGGAGACGGTAGAACAAGCATACACACGAGGTGCACAGGGTAATCGATGCACCAGGAACTTAGTTCATATTTACATGCCAACTACAAAGGGGAGGACTGCGACCATCGGATCTCACGGTAAGTAGATAACTGAAAGGAAACAACTACTGGCAATCTGTGTCACCAAAAGAAAGACCCCTAGAAGGCAACCATAAATCAACCAGTCATCAGTAGAGAGCATAGAATTAACATGTACTTCCTATGAGAAACATAAACCTATTTAAAACTGCAAGAGTATGCAAAGCCAGACGCAAGAAAATTTATGGAACTCATTTTAGATATTATACTTGCTTTTTATTTAGGCATTCTTCTTCTTGGCCACCACATCCGCCTGAGCTTTATGCCACAACTGCCTGCAAATGGTTTACACAACACTTGAATGAGCATAGGACATGGAAATGAACCAGATAGGCTTACTATATGCAAGACTTATTCACCAGTTGGTTAGCCAATTAACTCAGCTTTGTTTCCTATCTTTCGTCAACCAAAATGGTTGAAGTAATTAACAGGTATGGTTCTAGATATACCCTGTACCATAATATACTTTTCTATGTTCAAGTCATCACACCAATTATATTAAAAACCTATCGACGGAAACACATTTCCTCAAGTATTCATACTCTATAGTGCACTGCATCGATTCTGATATGATGATCTATGCGAGTTTTGCAAATGATTACTACAAACCTTCCAAGAACTTTCTCTGATGAAGCCAGAAAATCAAGGGTAACTTTAGGTCCTAGCATGCAGCAAGCTGTGTAGGTAAAAGTCGTGACCGAAATCCTGCAAATCTTACATGTAAGATTAAACATAACTGAGCTTCTAGATGGTTTGCATGTCCTCAACTATACAACACTGAGCAATTCAGGAAATGGAACTTGGACCAGCAACACGTGCTGAAGGACCAGAGCAAAAATAAACTGTATTCATGTTACAAATGGTACTCAGCTATTTACCTGGCTAGACCCGAACTGTGCTATGAACCTTGTCAAGGTAGGTAGATTAAAAATATATAGGCATGAGAGACCAGCCAAACCATTAGATATACGCATTGTAGTCCTAGTAGTCTAGCATTTTATTAACCTTTAATTATTTCAAGCAAACCAAACTATCATATAACTATGCAGGCTTCTTTCATTTGATTCAGTATGTTCAATGTGGGAAAACCGGACTTACTAAAAAACCTAGGAAACTATCATATAACAAAATGCCACCAACATCTGAAAGAGGAAGAGAACGAAACTGAATTATTTGGCCCCATATGGTCTCTGTTAACCAAATATGGATCGACAACTGAAAATGTGGATATGTGGTAATCATAAGTAAGCCAAAGAGTTTATAATATGCAATATAAGATGAAATAGGTGTCATCTAACCTTATCTAATTTCATCTAATGTCTGCCCAAATCCAACATCCATCAGCTTATCCTGAAAATCAATATACAGGAGGTCAAGTGGTGAGGCAGAAATTGAACCATTGGGATACTACAGAAGTAGGCTAGCCTGAGATATGTAAAAAGAAATTAAGAACTCAATGACATTAAATCTGCATATATTTCACTCTCCTCAACCAATACTTGTAAAAAACTAACAAATGCACACTATTGCCCATTGACATTTACGCAAGCACGTTGTGTACACACCTGCAACCTCCTGTGTGCCGACGAACAAGGATGGTGTTTTTTGGGACATCAGAACGTAAGCTACTGACTAAAATTTCGAAGTAATTATACTACCTAGGGGCAACTAATTGCGACAGAAATTATAGCAGTCATCAGTGATATTCAGTTGACTGTGATTACTCATGAAGGCAACAACTATAGGCTAAAAACTATCAAATTGATAGCAACCAATACTTTGCAGCTTGTGGTGCTAAACTACTGAAACACCTGAGCATGTAGCTAGGTGGTTGGTACCACATAACAGATTGAGCAGCCAGCCAGAAGTTGTCAAAAACAATTGCATGGAACATTGCCATCGGATATGCTATCTTGACTTCCTTTTCTTGGTAAATTGATCACCTAACAATGCAAGCATGATCATTAATACTACAGACAACAAATAGTAGTCTTAGCCACAGCCTGAAAACAGTTACTCCATAATCGAGGTAGGTCATTCTCTCATGTACAAGTATCAACACTTTCAAGTAAAGTTACTGCAGCTTGCCCTCCTAATTAATCTGACCCGATTGTGTTATATCATGTGAATAAATATTCATTAACATGAGAGTTGCAGCTTCTGGAAGGTATCTTGAAACATGTTCTTCGGTGCCTAATGTAACAAAAGTCCTAGTAGGTCTGCAAGCGTCTCGTCCATCTGCAAGCAAGCCTCGTCCCAGTCGTGGCTGAAGCGGATCATGACGAGCCACTCGTCCTCGGCGACGATGGCCCAGTCCACCGCCCATCCAGAGTGCAGGTGCGCATCCCCTGGATGAGGTACCTCCGCGACGACCGTATCGCCGCCACCAGATCTTGGATCTCCGCCACCAGATCTCGCATCGTCTCCACCGGATCCGCGAAAAAGGTCAAAAACTGAGGGGAACGACATGGGCGACAGCCCTGCTCCATCTCGAGCTCGTCGACGATGGCCAGCAGCAGAGCACCACGAAAGATCGAGCTCCATGGAGGAGGCCGGCCGGTTATCAGCCTGCATCTGCCGGCCACGGAGCTCTACCCACTGTTCCCCCGGGGAAGTATGCGCGCGGCGGGTGGTGCGAGCAGCGGGCTGCTCTGCATCTGTCGGCCACCAGCCGAGATCCTCCCTGGGACGACACGACGGTGCGGCGCTGCGAGCGGCGAGATGGGTCGCGGCTCGAGCGGCGGCCTGCGCCTCGTCCCGATTATGGCGATGCGACGAGCTCGTCCGGAGGATGGGGAAGCGGCGGGTCGACCAAGATGTGGTGCAGCAGAAGGGAATGGGGCAGAGATAGAGAGAGGTGCGGCGGCTGCCGTGCTCGGCAGAGATCGGTGGGGTTGCTAGGATGGAGGAGGCGATGCGCGGAGAGAGGAACGTGGGTGGCGGCTGAAGGTGAGGAAGGATGCGCTCGATTGGCCTAGGTTTCACTCGGGCTGGTTTTGTCTCTTGTGGAGCCTGCGCGCGCGTCGAGTGGAAGCCAGACGCGGGAATGGCCAAGATCCATCGGCGGAGAAGATCCTAGGGGTGAGAGGTGCTAATCTCTGTGAGGCCCCCGTTGGGGGCATCATATATACCCCTGGACTAGATTTAGATGTGCGCCTTGGCGCACGACCCCGTAGAATTCGTATTGGTCTACATTTTATATAACGGTGATAAAAATTAAGTGAGAAAATGGTAATATGTTTTTTAGTTTTCTTTCAAGAAAACGCAAGAAATTTTGCGTTCGATTTCATTGAACAGGAAGAAGACATCAGGGATACAATCTTCAGAAGGAGGAACACACACGACACACACATACACGATCATCCTCACCAAGCGACTACAACTTGGTAAGGAGGTGTCGTCGACTATAGACCATAACAACAATAGGCTCCTGCTCGCATGCACGGCGTCCTCCACCAGCGGAGGGATGGGTGGAAGGATATTGGATCGGGGGGTGTACGGTCATGGCCCGTCCAGCCCAGGTCGGGCCAGAAAGTTATCGCCAACCTCTCGTGCAGCTGGCACCGCGCCACAACGCCTTCCACCGCTCTGAATCACTGCTGCCACTCCGCCTCGCCGAGGTCGCGCGACCCAGAAGGCGATGCTTCTTCGCACGAAGGAGCCCTGCCAGGGATAGCAGTACAAACTCAATTCCTAATTCAAATTAGGAAGCAAAATATTCAGACATAAACAAAAATTTTGTTATTTATGCACTGATTACTGAAAATAAACTAGTGGGGATTCAACTAAAAGTCTGCAACGTATATGGCATTTCAGAAAAAATGCAACTATCATCAAACACTACATAAGGGACTCTAAACCTCTCAAAAAGAAAGTATTAATATGAAAATATTTACTTAAGCATACCCCTCCATTTAACTCTAGTTGTGCAACCTGAAAATGTTCAGGTCACTAAATAATAGGCAGTTGCAGATTTCCACCATTAATTCTGATTATTAATTTATTATTTGTCAACAATATATGCAGTGATATCTCATCGTATGTGTAACATCCCAAAATTTTCAAAACAAAACAAATGAATTTCCCTTTTTCCAAATTTTGGAACCAACAAAAACTTTTATTAAATTAAGTTTGATACATAGCAACCTTGCTTAATTCTTGTGTTATTGCCATGATTGCTTGTTATTAGTATTTGAAATGAACTTAAACCCTAAACCTCATCCCTCTTTTCACCACCCTAGTGAAAATAAAATAAAAGAAAATTAAATAAGAAAAAGGCATATGTGCCTATGGCTATATTTATAAAACCTTACCCTAGACCTTTCTACTTTGTTTAGAGGTTTGTAAAACCTTAATAAACCTTATCTAGTACTTATCAAACCAAATCCAAGTTGTTTCCCAAGAAAATAAAAAGAAACTAAAAATGCCATAGTGGCATATGAGAGTAAATTAGCAAATTTGTGAAATTGAGGATCTTGACCCTAGGACTTGTGTGAATGGTGGGATTACTCCTATATACCATTTCAACACTCCACAACACCAATTAGGTCAAGCCAAGTCAAATTAAAACTCAATGCAACCTATGCATAGATGCATATGTGGCACTTAGCCATTTTTCCCAAATCTTGTTCTAAGCATCTAGACCTTACCCAAATGGTGTGAAACCATCTTTAAACATAATCTCACATCACATGGACCCTATACCTTGCCCAAATAAAGGCAAGGAAAATAAAATAAGAAATCAAGAAATTTAGATTTTCACCTCTTATGTGTTTATGGCCATTTTTGCAAATCTTTGAGCAAGACCATTTGAATTGGTTTCAATGGTTGGAAAATGTTTCTAAACTAATAAGAATCACATTAGAGTCAAGAAAAGTCAAATCAAATGGAGAGAAATCAATTAGTGAGAAAATCCCAAAATTCACTCACATACACATAAGGCCAATTTTGCAAAACTTCACCAAAGGCCACCATTGCTTGATCTATGGTTTGTAAAACCCTTATACATCAAAAACAAACACAATTGACCCAAAGAAACCAAAATCAAATCAAAGCAAAACTCAAAACTATCACACATATGATAATGGTCATATGTCACTTTTATAATTTCTTCCCCACTTTGCACCCATCTATCTTTTGTTTCTGCAACCAAACTTGGTAAACCATTGCCAAGTCATCCAAGACCAAGTGATGGTGAACAACTTTCATGTTGACCACCATGGCTAGAGTTGACTAGGTTGACCAGTATGAATGTGACAAATAGTGTATGTGAAGCAAAGTGAAGATCAACCTCAAATTTGAAACTTTGCAAAACCCCTCCAAATTGAATACAACCACCACCATTTCCAACCCTTTAATTATATGAATGAAGTGCACCAAAAAGAATTTCAAATTTTGAAAAGAATTTTCATGCGGCCATTTATACAAACACTTAGCGAGGCATCATTTCAGAAATTGCACACACCCTTTTACACCCTGGTTTTTAGCCTCCACCACTTTAATTTCGTGATCATCACATCCTGGTACCTCCTATGCATCAAACCAAGTCCTTTTGCACTGAGTAAAGTGGAGACATGATCACCTTTTCACCCATGCCAAGCCCAAGGACACCACCATGCCACCCTACCTCATCCTTCCTCTCTGGCCAGCAGCACCATGTCAAATGAATCGCCTACACTCTCCTACTCACGCCAGTACCCTTCCCAGCTAAAGGCTCGCACCACATTGGCCGAACATCGCGCGCCCAGACGCGCCAGAAACGTGCTAGGCACGCGGTGAGCGCGCCCTGGCATGTCACTGGACGCGCCAGTACACGTCCTTGCCCCGACAGCCTCGTCCTCCCCCTGCATGCCTACCTCTGCATCGCGCGTCACCAACCTCTCCTCTACGCCGTAGACATGCTCGCTGGCTCGCGCGTGCACCGTCGCCCTCACCATCATCAAAAATCTGCCGCGCATGTACTGCAAGCTCTCGACGATGACCAGCACGCTCCCGTCCTTCCCCTGTCGTCCCTTCAAGCGCTCTAGCTCCGCCTAGCCGTCGCCTACACAACGCGTCCCCTAGCTTGCCCCTTCGCCGCTCCAGACGCCGGCGCCATGGATGACCTCCCACGGGCACCCGCAGCACCTCGACCCCCTATAAAAGCAAGCACTCCCTCGACGAATTCTTCGCACCATTCGCTTCACCTCTTCCTTCTGATCATCCTCGACCACTTCCCCTCCTCAATTAAACACTAGCTCGTCGGAATTTGGCCGAAGTCCGCCGCCACAGTAGCTCCTCACCGTCGCCGATTTACGCCGCCCCAGGCCTCACCACCGCTACCAGACGTTTCCTCGTCGTCGACAACGCCGCCTTGCACCCACCGGAGCCCCGCGGGAACCTCCGTCACGCCGCCGACCCCCTACCTCGCCGGCGCAGCACGTCCTCTCCCCCGATGAAGAAGACGAACCACAGTCGTCGATCCGCGATCTGATCTAACGGACGACATCGCCAGGTACCGCTTCGGTTTAAAGACCCACTTACACATGGACCCCACCTGTCAGCTGGCCCGCGGCAGTGAATCGTTATTGGGCTGTGGTTTCCCTATTCAAATCGTTACGTCCCATTCGTTTTCCCGCCTCGGCCCAGAATTCGAATGTAAATTTAAAACGTTCAGTTATTTTGCTCACAGATGCTTTGCTAGATTTCAAATAGTTTCAAATCTACTGAACCATTTTGGACAAACCTTATACTGTTAGAAAGCCCACGAAATGCTTGATCCAACCCCATTGGATTCAACCCCATATCTTGTGTATATTTTGAATAACAAAAAGAACAAAACAGAGATATTTCAGTATTCAAATAAATCTTAAAAATCAACCAATTTGAATTTTGAAGTGAATCCAATTGCAATAATTCACATTTAACCAACTCTAATTTAGTATGTAAAAATATGATATGGGTTCTGTTCATGATCATGGGCTAGAAGCAAAGATTGGCTATGTAGTCAATGTCTAGCCCATTTAAACTATTTCAAATTTTAGGAATTTAAATCTATGAGGTATAGCACCTCATTTAAATCCTTTTCTCAAGTGATATGAAGCAATGTGTTGACCTTTAATTGCATAGGCTCATACTTGCTCACTTGTAGATTGTAATTCAAAATAGTATTTAAAGTACAATGGTTATTTAATTCACATGAGTTAATGAAGCTCATTTAAATCTTGTTTCTCAAATGATGAGTGTGAATTGTTGACTTTGGTCAACATGTGATCATCTCTGGTTGTTTGAGAAGATTAAATCTTAAGAAGATTCAATGAGAGGAAATTATTTTTCTCCAAACCAAAGAGAAACCCTAACTCCATTTTTTTATGAGAGGAAATTATTTTTCCTATTGCTAAATAAGGAAACCCTAGAATAATTCTTGGAAAAATGTTAAGTAATGATGCTAGATCAATTGTGTGAGCCATTAAGGCTAATTAAGACTAGTTAAGTATGGTTTGGTGATTGTATCCTCGTATTCGTTTATAGACGCTAGTACCGGAGACTATCAAGAGGAAGAGGTTTTCTACCAAGAGGAAGAGCAAGAGAACTTTGATCACATCACCAACCAAGGTAAGCTATTACCAATGCAAGCTAGACTAATGCAAGCTATTTTGTTTGCCAGCTTTTTACCAATTGCAAGTTAGATTAGTGCAAAGTTCTACAAGAACAAGGCACCTTTACTTTTTACTTTATGGTCCCATCCCAAGTTTTTACTTTACAAGTTTTCTTGTATTTGATTTATCAAAGTTACTTTTGAGTTATGATTCACTTGGTCTAGTTATAGCGTAGTACAAGAGCATCACCCTTAGCCTAGCAAGCTCCAAGATACTTAGCACCCCTCATATCTAGTTGCTAGTGCTAAAGAGTAAAAGTGACTACTCTAGTTGGGAACTTGTGATTTGAAATGACTTTGAAAACCTTGGAATCAAGATTCATTCTATGGAAAACTTTTGAAGGTGAATGTGACTGGTGAATGATTTTGGTGAAACTTACCAAAAATCTGATGGTTGGGTTCGGATGCGATACCATTCCAATTTTACAAGTACCCCCACAATACCTGAATCTGGGTAGGGCTTAACTGGAAACTTATGTATTTTAGTATGGGTTCCCTCTGAACAAGCGTCATAGGGGTTATGCCGAGGCTGCCTCCATTGAATATGAAATGACGTGAAATGAGGTGAATGTACGACCCAAGCCCTGTGCAGTTCCCGGGTTGACGGTTTGTTTTCACCGGGAGGCCAAGTTCATGGGGAGAGGTGCCTATACTAGGATATGTAAATGAAAGGTTAGGATTGGTAGTTCGCGTACTGCGTACGATAAATCAGGGCCAGTTACCCCCCACGAACTTTTGCAATTGTTGTGACACAAGTGTACAACCTCTGCAGAGTCAAACCTATTCGAATAGTCGCGTCTCCGGTTATGGACAGTTGGAAAGGCCATACTGTTCCGTCATCAGAACTTTTCCAAAAATATGAAGGGTGACTTGTGATTTGAATTGAAAGGTGACTTTGACTTTGAATCACAACTGAGTTGTGGGAATGACACTAATATTCCCCCCTTGAGTTAGTTAAGTAAATGAAGAGTTTTGATTATTAAAGTGTTTATGAAATAAAACTGGCTTTATGCAAATGAAACTAGAGCTTAGAACCCCCTTACTATAGTTGATAGTATTTACTTTAGTATTAGTTTGCGAGTACTTTAAAGTACTCATGGCTGTGTCCCTGGCTATTCAAATGGCCAGACTATGAAGAGGAGTACCGGAACCCGGAAGAAGGACAGCAGGACGTCTACGACAACTAGGATCACTCCGACGTCAACGGTTACTGTGGAATAAATGGACCAAGACCGTTACTACTTCGCTTTCGCTATTTGATTTGTATTTGGATCTCTAGATCCCCTATGTTGTAATGAGACTGGATCATGTGACCCTTTATTTGTAAGACGATATTAGTATGTAATGAATGATGTGTTGTGATATCAATCTATTTTGTCTCGCAAAAACGATATTCCTAGGATTGCGAGGAATGGCATAATAGGCATCTGGACTTAAAAATTCCGGGTGTTGACAAGTTGGTATCAGAGCCATTGTTGACCTTAGGAGACCCTAGTTTAGAATGGACGTCTGTAAAACTTAGTTTCAAAATCAAAGAAGTGAATATTTGTGAAAAACCTATGCTCACTCTTATCCTTAAGATCTTTTTTCAAAATGAGAAATTCATGCTCTACTTTTTCTTTGTCGCACTATCTAACATTTTGCACACTGGGATACCTCTCTAATTTACTCCTCCTCTTTGTTCGTAGATGGAATACCAATGGGAGTGCTATCAGCTTGGTCACGGAGGAGAACTACGGTTCGAAAAGGATTTGAAGCAACTAGTGGAATATCTAGGACACCCGTATCCCGAGTTCTTCGGAATACCCCTATACAACCACTCCAGAGAACCCCCTCGGTGGGAAGTTTCTACTGATCTACGAAGAAAGTTTGGAGCCCCGGTATGGGAAACCATCTGGTTTTCTGTAACGGGAAACACTTGGAAGGAAGGACTAGTCAGAGCTATGCAAGAAGCAATTTTCCGTCTGTGTGGACAAAATGAGAACAAGATCAAGAACACTCGCTTCATCTACTACCCAAGACATGACTCCATGGGAAGACCGATGAGCATACCATCACCCACGAAGATGAACCACTATGTAGCACATCAGGACTTCAGGCAGTACCAAACCCGCAGGAATTTGGACAATGCCCTCGCCTCTCGCCAAGCACATCACCCGTAAGGATGAAGAATCCACCCTGAAGAGTAGTATCATCAAAGTACTTCGTAGGTGTGAGTTGTATCAGGATCCCCTTGTATCATAGAGCGATGAATGGTTCTTCAAACCAATGGTGTGTTAGCTTTGTAATATGTGATGTTTGGTATGAATGAAAAAGTGTTGTCAGTTTTACCCCTGCAACACTACTCAACTTTTTACGTTATGAACTTTTAAAACTCTACCAAAACAAAACATAGAAATTTCCCCCTTATCTTATCATCTACCTCAATGTTCAGATGGCCCCACCAACCCGCAACACCACCCAGGAAGCCATGATGCAACTGCTGCAGACAATGATGGCAGACCGAGAAGCCGAGAGAGCTGAACGACAAGCCAATATTGCTGCGCTACAACAGATCGCTCAGAACAACAACGGCCATGGAAACCACGACCACCCTGGGTCAAAGCTGAAGAATATTCAAAACACCAACCCTCCGATGTTCAACAAGACTGAAGAGCCCCTTGATGCTGATGACTGGCTCCAGACCATGGAGAACAACCTCGAAGTTGCGGGAGTTGAAGCCGCATAAAAAGTACTGTTCGCCACCCACTATCTGTCAGGACCTGCCAGAGCCTGGTGGACAAGTGCCCGCGCAATGAATGCCGGACAGATGATGACCTGGGAGGACTTCAAGACCAAGTTCAGCAAATACCATGTGCCCCAAGGACTAATCAAGAAGATGAGAGACGAGTTCCGCGAACTCAAACAAGGAAGGATGTCTGTGGTGGAATACCGCGACAGGTTTCTTACTCTGTCAAGGTACGCCCCGGATGAGACCGACACCAATGAGAAAAGGAAGGAAAGATTTCTGAACGGACTGCATGACGAGATGCAAACTGTGTTGGTGAACATTCCGTTCGCTGACTTAGAAGCCCTTGTAGACTCAGCCATACAGATGGAAGGAAAGTTGCATCAGGCCAATGAGAACCGCAAGCGAAGGATGATGAACCAGAGTGGACCCCACCATAACCAGAAGTATCGCAATAACTCCTCTGGAGGATTCACCCCAAGAAACAACAAGCCAACTGCTCAGAGTTATCGCCCCAACTACCCCAATAACAACGGAGGACCCCCAAAGACCGGAGGAAACAACAACAACAGCCACAACAACAACAACCACCACAACAACAACCACAACAATGGGAACAACAACAACACCAATACTGCCCCGAGAACCGGAAGCAATGCCACCTCCGCCACCCCGAAGGACAAGTCAACTGTGACCTGCTATGAATGTGGCACTGTTGGCCACTACTCAAATGAATGCCCCAAGAAACTAGCCAAGACTGCCCCCAATACTGCTGCCCCTGCCCAGCAACAGCGTCGCTTCGCCGGTAGAAGGAACCAGAACAACAACAACGGCCGTTTCTACCACATGAATGCCACTGAAGCCCAGGAAGCACCCCAGACCATGCCAAGTATGTCTTCCTGTTAATCAATTTCTCAATCTCTCTTAGGAACCTAACTTTTCTTAAAATCTCGGGACGAGATTTGTTTAAGGGGGAAGGGTTTGTAACATCCCAAAATTTTCAAAACAAAACAAATGAATTTCCCTTTTTCCAAATTTTGGAACCAACAAAAACTTTTATTAAATTAAGTTTGATACATAGCAACCTTGCTTAATTCTTGTGTTATTTCCATGATTGCTTGTTATTAGTATTTGAAATGAACTTAAACCCTAAACCTCATCCCTCTTTTCACCACCCTAGTGAAAATAAAATAAAATAAAATAAAATAAGAAAAAGGCATATGTGCCTATGGCTATATTTATAAAACCTTACCCTAGACCTTTCTACTTTGTTTAGAGGTTTGGAAAACCTTCATAAACCTTACCTAGTACTTATCAAACCAAATCCAAGTTGTTTCCCAAGAAAATAAAAAGAAACTAAAAATGCCATAGTGGCATATGAGAGTAAATTAGCAAATTTGTGAAATTGAGGATCTTGACCCTAGGACTTGTGTGAATGGTGGGATTACTCCTATACACCATTTCAACACTCCACAACACCAATTAGGTCAAGCCAAGTCAAATTAAAACTCAATGCAACCTATGCATAGATGCATATGTGGCACTTAGCCATTTTCCCAAATCTTGTTCTAAGCATCTAGACCTTACCCAAATGGTGTGAAACCATCTTTAAACATAATCTCACATCACATGGACCCTATACCTTGCCCAAATAAAGCCAAGGAAAATAAAATAAGAAATCAAGAAATTTGGATTTCCACCTCTTATGTGTTTATGGCCATTTTTGCAAATCTTTGAGCAAGACCATTTGAATTGGTTTCAATGGTTGGAAAATGTTTCTAAACTAATAAGAATCACATTAGAGTCAAGAAAAGTCAAATCAAATGGAGAGAAATCAATTAGTGAGAAAATCCCAAAATTCACTCACATACACATAAGGCCAATTTTGCAAAACTTCACCAAAGGCCACCATTGCTTGATCTATGGTTTGTAAAACCCTTATACATCAAAAACAAACACAATTGACCCAAAGAAACCAAAATAAAATCAAAGCAAAACTCAAAACTATCACACATATGATAATGGTCATATGTCACTTTTATAATTTCTTCCCCACTTTGCACCCATCTATCTTTTGTTTCTGCAACCAAACTTGGTAAACCATTGCCAAGTCATCCAAGACCAAGTGATGGTGAACAACTTTCATGTTGACCACCATGGCTAGAGTTGACTAGGTTGACCAGTATGAATGTGACAAATAGTGTATGTGAAGCAAAGTGAAGATCAACCTCAAATTTGAAACTTTGCAAAACCCCTCCAAATTGAATACAACCACCACCATTTCCAACCCTTTAATTATATGAATGAAGTGCACCAAAAAGAATTTCAAATTTTGAAAAGAATTTTCATGCGGCCATTTATACAAACACTTGGCAGGCATCATTTCAGAAATTGCACACACCCTTTTACACCCTGGTTTTTAGCCTCCACCACTTTAATTTCGTGATCATCACATCCTGGTACCTCCTCTGCATCAAACCAAGTCCTTTTGCACTGAGTAAAGTGGAGACATGATCACCTTTGCACCCATGCCAAGCCCAAGGACACCACCATGCCACCCTACCTCATCCTTCCTCTCTGGCCAGCAGCACCATGTCAAATGAGCCGCCTACACTCTCCTACTCACGCCAGTACCCTTCCCAGCTAAAGGCTCGCACCACATTGGCCGAACATCGCGCGCCCAGACGCGCCGTAAGCGTGCCGAGGCACGCGGTGAGCGCGCCCGGCATGTCACCGGACGCGCCGGTACACGTCCTTGCCTCGGCAGCCTCGTCCTCCCCCTGCATGCCTACCTCTGCATCGCGCGTCGCCAACCTCTCCTCTACACCCAAGACATGCTCGGCTGGCTCGCGCGTGCACCGTCGCCCTCACCATCATCAAAAATCTGCCGCGCATGTACTGCAAGCTCTCGACGATGACCAGCACGCTCCCGTCCTTCCCCTGTCGTCCCTTCAAGCGCTCTAGCTCCGCCTAGCTGTCGCCTACACAACGCGTGCCCTAGCTTGCCCCTTCGCCGCTCCAGACGCCGGCGCCATGGACGACCTCCCACGGGCACCCGCAGCACCTCGACCCCCTATAAAAGCAAGCACTCCCTGGACGAATTCTTCACACCATTCGCTTCACCTCTTCCTTCTGATCATCCTCGACCACTTCCCCTCCTCAATTAAACACTAGCTCGTCGGAATTTGGCCGAAGTCCGCCGCCACAGTAGCTCCTCACCGTCGCCGATTTACGCCGCCCCAGGCCTCACCACCGCTACCAGACGTTTCCTCGTCGTCGACAACGCCGCCTTGCACCCACCGGAGCCCCGCGGGAACCTCTATCACGCCGCCGACCCCCTACCTCGCCGGCGCAGCACGTCCTCTCCCCCGACGAAGAAGACGAACCACAGCCGTCGATCCGCGATCTGATCTAACGGACGACATCGCCAGGTACTGCTTCGGTTTAAAGACCCACTTACACATGGACCCCACCTGTCAGCTAGCCCACGGCAGTGAATCGTTATTGGGCTGTGGTTTCCCTATTCAAATCGTTACGGCCCATTCGTTTTCCCGCCTCGGCCCAGAATTCGAATGTAAATTTAAAACGTTCAGTTATTTTGCTCACAGATGCTTTGCTAGATTTCAAATAGTTTCAAATCTACTGAACCATTTTGGACAAACCTTATACTGTTAGAAAGCCCACGAAATGCTTGATCCAACCCCATTGGATTCAACCCCATATCTTGTGTATATTTTGAATAACAAAAAGAACAAAACAGAGACTTTTCAGTATTCAAATAAATCTTAAAAATCAACCAATTTGAATTTTGAAGTGAATCCAATTGCAATAATTCACATTTAACCAACTCTAATTTAGTATGTAAAAATATGATATGGGTTCTGTTCATGATCATGGGCTAGAAGCAAAGATTGGCTATGTAGTCAATGTCTAGCCCATTTAAACTATTTCAAATTTTAGGAATTTAAATCTATGAGGTATAGCACCTCATTTAAATCCTTTTCTCAAGTGATATGAAGCAATGTGTTGACCTTTAATTGCATAGGCTCATACTTGCTCACTTGTAGATTGTAATTCAAAATAGTATTTAAAGTACAATGGTTATTTAATTCACATGAGTTAATGAAGCTCATTTAAATCTTGTTTCTCAAATGATGAGTGTGAATTGTTGACTTTGGTCAACATGTGATCATCCCTGGTTGTTTGAGAAGATTAAATCTTAAGAAGATTCAATGAGAGGAAATTATTTTTCTCCAAACCAAAGAGAAACCCTAACTCCATTTTTTGATGAGAGGAAATTATTTTTCCTATTGCTAAATAAGGAAACCCTAGAATAATTCTTGGAAAAATGTTAAGTAATGATGCTAGATCAATTGTGTGAGCCATTAAGGCTAATTAAGACTAGTTAAGTATGATTTGGTGATTGTATCCTCGTATTCGTTTATAGACGCTAGTACCGGAGACTATCAAGAGGAAGAGGTTTTCTACCAAGAGGAAGAGCAAGAGAACTTTGATCACATCACCAACCAAGGTAAGCTATTACCAATGCAAGCTAGACTAATGCAAGCTATTTTGTTTGCCAGCTTTTTACCAATCGCAAGTTAGATTAGTGCAAAGCTCTACAAGAACAAGGCACCTTTACTTTTTACTTTATGGTCCCATCCCAAGTTTTTACTTTACAAGTTTTCTTGTATTTGATTTATCAAAGTTACTTTTGAGTTATGATTCACTTGGTCTAGTTATAGCGTAGTACAAGAGCATCACCCTTAGCCTAGCAAGCTCCAAGATACTTAGCACCCCTCATATCTAGTTGCTAGTGCTAAAGAGTAAAAGTGACTACTCTAGTTGGGAACTTGTGATTTGAAATGACTTTGAAAACCTTGGAATGAAGATTCATTCTATGGAAAACTTTTGAAGGTGAATGTGACTGGTGAATGATTTTGGTGAAACTTACCAAAAATCTGATGGTTGGGTTCGGATGCGATACCATTCCAATTTTACAAGTACCCCCACAATACCTGAATCTGGGTAGGGCTTAACTGGAAACTTATGTATTTTAGTATGGGTTTCCTCTGAACAAGCGTCATAGGGGTTATGCCGAGGCTGCCTCCATTGAATATGAAATGACGTGAAATGAGGTGAATGTACGACCCAAGCCCTGTGCAGTTCCCGGGTTGACGGTTTGTTTTCACCGGGAGGCCAAGTTCATGGGGAGAGGTGCCTATACTAGGATATGTAAATGAAAGGTTAGGATTGGTAGTTCGCGTACTGCGTACGATAAATCAGGGCCAGTTACCCCTGACGAACTATTGCAATTGTTGTGGCACAAGTGTACAACCTCTGCAGAGTCAAACCTATTCGAATAGCCGCGTCCGCGGTTATGGACAGTTGGAAAGGCCATACTGTTCCGTCATCAGAACTTTTCCAAAAATATGAAGGGTGACTTGTGATTTGAATTGAAAGGTGACTTTGACTTTGAATCACAACTGAGTTGTGGGAATGACACTAATATTCCCCCTTGAGTTAGTTAAGTAAATGAAGAGTTTTGATTATTAAAGTGTTTATGAAATAAAACTGGCTTTATGCAAATGAAACTAGAGCTTAGAACCCCCTTACTATAGTTGATAGTATTTACTTTAGTATTAGTTTGCGAGTACTTTAAAGTACTCATGGCTGTGTCCCTGGCTATTCAAATGGCCAGACTATGAAGAGGAGTACCAGAACCCGGAAGAAGGACAGCAGGACGTCTACGACAACTAGGATCACTCCTGACGTCAACAGTTGCCTGTGGAATAAATGGACCAAGACCGTTACTACTTCGCTTCCGCTATTTGATTTGTATTTGGATCTCTAGATCCCCTATGTTGTAATGAGACTGGATCATGTGACCCTTTATTTTTAAGACGATATTAGTATGTAATGAATGATGTGTTGTGATATCAATCTATTATATCTCGCAAAAACGATATTCCTGGGATTGTGAGGAATGGCATAATAGGCATCTGGACTTAAAAATTCCGGGTGTTGACAGTATGAACATATTTTTATACAAAGGTTTGCTTCAGATGAGCATTATCCACTCTTATTTGTTACATTTAACATGGTAAGAAACCAAGTCATAATTAGAACACTATACTAAATGAACCTTCAGATCATGATGCTTAATATGTAAGACTGCGGCCTACATATATTGGAATTATATTAAACATGTTTAATCAGTTAATTTAATTAATAACCTACATGTGGAACTCCACCACTTCTTTTCAAATCTTCATGGGTGCCGTTTTAGGTTGCTATTTAGAGTTCTAGACCTCTAAAAAAGCAATTAAAAAATCTCTGAGAATTACAATTTATTTTTGTGTAATTCCACTGATGTGCTAACACATTTTCCCTACATGTAATCAAAGAGTTTTCATATAATATTTAAAACAGATTTGGGCTAGCAAAAGGCACTTCATCAGCAAAGCATGCCAAAGATATTTGAAGAATTGCAGCTTGGGGTACTCAAGCTTAAATTAGCTGAGCATGAGTTGCAGCGGTGCTCCAGCCTTGTTTTCAATGTATGATCATGCTATATATTCCATTTCCAAAGCTGACATTCCAATATACTCGTATCAGCTGATCATTGCACCATATGTAGCAGAACGAAAAATTATTGGTTGATTATGAATGGAATAGAGGACATGATATTTGTTTCTCATGCTTTGTGTCTACCATGCACCAAAATACACATGAAAGATTAAATGAAACTAAAGGGGAGCAAAGTAGAGTACGTGGTAACTTCAGCGAGGTGAATAAGCTAAGAGAGGCATTACGACTGGGTTCACCCGTGGAAATGAGGTCGCGCTCACTAAGGAAGAAGGAGCGCCATGGACAACACCAGGACTAAGGCCATCCTCTTCGACTAACACGGCATACGTCTAAAAGCCAACCACCACGCAGTCCTAACACGGCATACGTCTAAAAGCCAACCACCACGCAGTCCGACAGTCTGATGGGAAAGTGATGGCTCATTGACTCTTAAGCTGGCTACAAACAACAGACGTGCATCAATCATTAACCCTTCCAATAAAAATATCAATCTAAAAAGAAACATAGCGCTGCATATACAGCGCAAGGCTCATAGTTTTCTCACTAGGTAAGTCAAATAGAAGCATCTAATACAAAAGAGATTTTGTGTGCTCTTGAAATCAGCCTGGGAAGAGAGGCACACCACCACCATGGCCACAACTCGGACAAGTTGCCTTCACACGAGCTGCCTTTATTTGTCTCCCATGTCCTTGTATGCTAACTCCCTTCACAAAGACTACTGGAATGAAACAGATGCATCAAAACAACCAGTTAAAATCATGGCATCTCAATTAGTGTGTGAACCGTTCAAATAAGACTTGTTAGTAAAGCTTAGATGGTACAACAAAGAGGCGATCTGATTATTTTTCAGTCTAATAGAATAGTTCTTCTCGTTGAAGAGAAAATTTAGTTCAAACAAAAAATAAATCAAAATGTGAGAGCACATTGTAGAAATATGGAGCATCCAGAATAAAAAGAGAAGAAATAATGAAGAATGGAATCTGTAACTTCGATGTGACCTCACACGGTAAAAATGTTCCCGGTAGAATGCTGAAAAACGGAACAATCTTCCTGTTGTCTATTTACCAAACCAGCAATGGCAATCAAGTTATTTATGTTCCTAAAAACATGATAAGAAGGGCATTTAAAATCTAAAAGGTAACATGATAAATTTTCACAGTGAAAGATAATTCTAGTACTGAAGCAATAGTCGATGTTATTGTACATCCTTTTTTGCTTAAGTTGGAAGACCTTACTGTAGCAAACACAAATCATTCTCTAGACTGGTAAACTGGCAGACACTAATTATACATGCCAACAATGATACAATAATATCAGTTCAGTGTGCGTACCCATTCTAGCTTCGTTCTCCTCGATCGAAAAGCATACAAACATATTGAGATAGAGACAGACATATTGAGATAGAAATGTCAGCATGTACCCTGCTCAAATACCTTTTGTAAGAACTAATTACAACTGCAGGAAAAAAAACATAACTGAGCACACTTTATGCACTGATACATAGCTTCAGCTGCAACAAAATCTACAACTTGTAGTTAGCAAAGCTTTAGTCCCTGAACTACATAAACAGAGCTTGTAGTTAGTAGAGCTTTAGTCCCTGAACTACATAATCAGAGCAGGTCCATCTTAGATCTTACCGGTTAACTATTCACATGAAAAGCATATGTAATTTTCCTTTTGAAAACCAAAAAAAGTTGCAGATATAGCATGAAGTAGGCAGACCAATAATCCCCTTGATGAACATAACTGTTTCTACCAAATTGACCAAGCATGCAGAGGGAAAGTAACATATTTTGCAAAGGGCAATGAGTTGGGTCACTTTTTTTTATATGAAGCTTCATCTCAATAACTTCATTAAGAAAATTACTGCAAATTCTTGTACCATGTAACTTGTGTGCGGCTGAAGAATATTTGACAGGGTATGTAGGCACACCCTGCTGAACTATATGTAAGATAAGTAGATAGCTGAACACAAACATTGTATGCATAATTATTGAACTATTCTTTCATGGCCTGGAACTGAAGACATGCATGGGAAAAAATCCCAAGATTTTAGGCTATTGCAGATGCCTCAATAAACTTGCCTACTTTAGAACAGCGATCCCTTCCAAAATCTGTGTTTCAGGATTAACATGCCGGTCTACCTTTTTTCTCAAATAGCCGCTGAGAATCAGACTTCGGTACATAGGTTACTAAACTTTAGAAAATAAATAGTCATATATGCTGTCCTAGCGATCTACCGGACAACATGGGCACATGAACCAGCTACTACATAAGCAAATAGCAAAAAAATAAAACTGAAAGTGTCTTCTGTAATACAGATGAAAGAGGAAAAATTCCCCATTTACATGATACATACGATTGTATATCTTGTATATCAAAGCCACAAGAAATAAGATAGAATAAATGGCCTGCAAGAACAATGCCTTACCCTATTTGCATTGAAGTCATCTGGATGACTGGATTAGTCACTCATATCTGGTATGACGTAATCAAATTGTTATTGGGTACCAATGTAACATGCCTCAGGCTTTGGCGGTTCTTCGTTGAAAATATCTGACCAACAGAAAGTAAACAACAATGCTCGTTACTGGAAGTGGGATGATTAATTTATAGCTGATAAAATATAGCATATCAAAAGCAGAGCAGAAGACTTGATATTACAACAGGATCAAGCAAAACCTCTGAAGTGTCAGGACTGGACACAAGGTATATACTGGTACCATAATAATACTTCATCACAGAGGCAAACAGAACACAAATAACACATTTAAATCTGCATCCGACCATCCATTCAAGTAACAGAATCTAGATGAATTGTAACAGGATCTTTTTTAAAGCTTTCTTGTATGGAGCTACAACAAATCGTATTGGAGTGCCTTATGTATCTGTTCTTGAGTCTTTGTCCTTCCGAATTCCATGGCCAGCTCCCCTTCTAGATTTATTCGGTTGAAGCTTAACAGTGAGGAAAAATGTGCCACTTCTAGTAAATTTTTCTTCAGTAAATCAGTCAGCTAGCAGTCGGTCCCAAAAATAGAATTTATTAGCTTAGCAATTCGAAATGAGTTTAATTTCTATCGGAATGGTAAGGTAGACCATCATCTGAAATATGTAAATTGGTCCTGCTGAATTTTTTCCTCTTAAATCCTTACAAAATTCGAAACAAAAATTCCATGTAAAAAAGGTGGTACTGTAACTTATACTGATACCTCTCCAGTTCTTTGCATGTGAATGGTGCAATACTATAATATTTTTCTACAACAGATTTGTGAACCCTCTAGGCTCTAATCCATGCTTTAGAAGTTTTGTCTAAGAGTAATAAGATGGGGACAAGGTGCTTGCTCACCTCACGCGGCGATGTGGCCGAGGGGCATCTAAGATGCTAGTCAGTGGAGGTTGTCACCCTTGGGTGTGCAGTAGAAGAGGCCGCGGGCTGCAATTCATCTCCGAAGTTTAGGAGGAGCACCTACATTAGTAAGATGTAGAAAATGGGAGAGCTCTATTAGCTAGCCAAGTGAATCGTTGTTTATATCCACCATACCAAATTTTATTGATAGTAAAAAGAAGTTGATCTTGAGGAACACCAATCCAAGGTTCATCATGGAGAAGTGTAAAGTCTTACACATATCAAAGCTTTCACTTAAAAATTGAGATGTATGTTAAAACTCACCCCATCGATCTGAATCCTCACTGGTCTGCCCTTCTCATAACACTGCAATAAAATAAAAATGCAAAGGCTTAGTAATCACATCTCATAGCCCAAAACAGCCCCTGAAACTCACCCCATCGATCTGAATCCTCACTGGTCTGCCCTTCTCATAACACTGCAATAAAATAAAAATGCAAAGGCTTAGTAATCACATCTCATAGCCCAAAACAGCCCCTGGAATTTTCAATTAAAAAAAACGGGTTGACGCGTCCTTCCTGCACGGGCAAAGATGCAGGAGTGCAGAGGGGAGAAGAAGAGGTGGGGATGATGAAGGAGGCGGAGATAGGGAGTACCTGAGTGCACGAGGGAGAGACGGACCGCAGGCTTCGCATCGGCGACCTGCCGTCTTCCCGGATATGGCCACGGCGCGAGCGTCATCTTGCAATTCCTCCCATCCATGGCTATGGAGAGGTGTGTCCTCGCTGACGCAGCCCTTGATCCACGGCCAAAGTTTGACATCAGAAAGTTACAAGTGTGGAGGATGGGGAAGTTGATGGGGTGGAGGATGGTGGCGGCCTAGCCACCTCACGGGGCACCGCCGCCGGCTGATCGTTCGCCGCCATGACGAGCTCGGTGCTCGGGGAGCCTCGCGGGACGGAGCTTGGCGAGGAGAAGGATGTTGGGTGGAGGAGACGGAGCTCAGCGCGCCTCGTCCCTGCGGAGACTGGCCGCGCCGCCCCTTGCCCGCGCCGGCGGCCCATGCCGGAGGTCGGCCGTGCCACCCGTCGCCCGCGCCGGCGGTCCAGAGAGGGACGTGGCGGAGGCAGAGGCGCGTGTGCCGGCGGCCGCGCACGCGCAAGGAGAGGTGGAGATGGGGAGGAGTGGGGATTGGGGGGAGAGGACGCGCGACGACGAGCCGGCGGCTAGGGTTTCCATCCTGGATGCTCTTCTCTTCTTTTTATATGTCCGCGGTGAAATACCGAAAATACCCTGCGGGTTGAGATCCACTGCCTGGCGCCAATGCATACCGACGGAGATCCCAGCCGCCGTCGCCGACAGGCGGGCCCGAACGATGGTGGGGCCCACCAGCAGCCTCAGGCAGGTAGCACAGGACCATTACATGTCAGTATCTAGTGGGAGGAGAGACAAGAACGAACGGCTGAGATACATAGATGAGGAGATCGGACGGCTCACGTGCGCTGGGCATCATATATACCTTCAGATACGTAGCTTCATTCTATTCGGCACACAAGTGGACCCCTGCCAGCATAGGAGAACCTTACCTGGCTTAGAATTTTGAAGGGTTACATGAGCTTTACCCAAAAAAAAAAGTACTGCATTGAGTAAGGTGTTCCCTCGGTAAAAGAGATAGTGATGGACTGATGGAGTAGTACGTGTGTGTCCACGTCGTCAGTTTATAAATCTACTAAGGTTAAACAAACATAGTCAACTTTAACGAATCTGCAATAATGCACGGGCTAGTACTCTTGCATTACTTAATCATACACTACAACCTTCTAAATATTCACCTCGACGCAAGCACCACAACTCTTTGCCGGAGTAGTTAATTTGCTAGCTTTCTTCTGTCGAATTTTTTTTTGAATCTCTGCAGGAGAGCTGCTGGTTTCATTTATAGCAGGAGAAAATACTGTACAGAAAGCAAGACGGTGGTGACCCACCACAAGTCGAGGGCCTACTCTCGCCTTACAAGGTGCCTCGCACCGGCAATCACCCAACTATTAGCCTCGTCCGAAATGAGATGGACTAGGCCAGACACACTCAACTCCTTATTACAGAAAACACGTCTGGTCCTTTCGCGCCATAGTTCCCACGCCACTAGAATGGTCAGCGAGGCAACTCGACGGTCTGTTCCTGCCAGCTTGGACACCACCCAGGAGAGGGCTAAGTCATCGCCATCAGGGGCCCGAATAGCCGGGCAGGAGAGCGAAGCGGCGGTGCGCTCCCAAACTTCCCTAGACCAAGGACACTCTGCGAAGAGGTGCGTCGGGGTCTCTAGGTTCCGCCGGCAAAGAGGGCAAAAGTACTGATTAGGCATCCTAAAACGTAGGAGCCTATCAGCTGTGAAGACCCGGCGCTGCAACAATAGCCACATGAAGAACTTGCACTTTGGAGGTGCCCATGCCGGCCATATATGACGTAGTGAGGACTGCAGGTCCCGTCGAATTGCATGGCATATGCGGAGGAGGCGGAGTAAACTCCTGATGCGGACTTCCACCGGAAGTTGTCTTCAATATGTGGGTCAATACTGCACCCTCGCACCACCTGACGAAGTGCGACGAAGTCCAGCAACAGGTCAAGGGAGATCCTCCCACGCAGGTCCGTGAGCAAGTGGTCGTCATTTAATGCATCCGCCACCGTCCTGTTCTTGCGCCTAGAAACCCCGAAAAGCAAGGGCCACTGCTTCCTTAGTGATTCCCCGGCCCAGCTATCGGACTAGAAGCTTGTCGCCATGCCAATACCAATGGTGACTTCGGTCATGGAGGCGAACAGGGCCTGGTCAGCATTGGATGCCTGTTCCAGCAGCCCCTTGCAAGGTTTGATCGCCCCAGTCTTCGCTTGCCAAATCCACCGTAGTCGTAGGGCGTTGTTGAAGCGCTGCAGATCCAACACCCCAAGGCCGCCCAGCTCTCTTGGCCGGCAGACGAGCTTCCAGGCGACCCTGCACCGACCCGGGGTGCGGGTGTCTCTAGCGGCCCAAAGCCACGCACGCCGAAGTTTGTCGATTTGCGCAATCGCCAACGCGGACAGGGGGTGCGCCGTCATGATGAACACCGACAGTGCCGAGAGGACGGCCCTAAGCAGGGTTAGCCGGCCTGCCGTGGACATAAGCCTACCCTTCCAGTGGCCTAGCCGCGCCGCAATATTGTCGATGAGGGGTTGGATGTCGATTTTTCTTAGCCGACGAAGCGAGAGGGGCATGCCCAGATAGGTGCACGGCAGGGTGGAGACCTGCAGACCAACCGGCTGCAGGAGGGTGCCAATGTTGATGTCGTCGCAGCGGATCGTAATGGCTTGGCTCTTAGTGAGGTTCACCACCAACCCGGAAACCTCGCCATGAACCTGCAGGATGGCCTTCGCCGTGGAGATCTCTGCGGTGGTCGGTTTGATGAACAGGGCCACATCATCAGCGTAGAGGGAGCAGCGGATGGATCCCGCCACTGGTGATAGTAGACCAGCCTCGGTGGCCATGGCGAAAAGGTGCGGTAGGGGTTCCATGGCCAGGATGAATAGGAGTGGTGATAGGGGGTCTCCCTGCCGAAGGCCCCTCCGGTGGCTGATGCTCGCCCCCTCCTCCCCGTTGAAGAGCACCCGCGATGAAGCAGTAGTCAGGAAAGCGGTAATCCAATTCCTCCACCGCGGCCCGAAGCCACGTACCCTCAGCATATCGAGCAGGTAAGTCCAACAGACTGAGTTGAAGGCTTTGAAGATGTCAAGCTTTAATAGCAACGAAGGGGTCTTGGAGCGATGAAGGCGGCGTAGAAGGGCTCGAACGTAGATGAAGTTGTCCTGGATACAGCGACCTTTGATGAAGGCGCTTTGTTCAATGCCCATGAGGTCGTCGATCCTAGAGGCCAGCCTGGCGGTGAGGACTTTCATGAACAGTTTGGCAAAGCTCTGCATGAGACTGATGGGGCGGAAGTCCTTCATGGAGGAGGCGTCATCACCCTTCGGGAGGAGCACCATGTGAGAGACGTTCAGCTGGTGCAGCCCCGCGAAGTTGCCATCCGCAATCTGCTGAAAAGCCAAGAGGATGTCTGGGCCAACCAAGTCCTAGGAGGATTTGAAGAAGTTGGAGATGAAGCCGTCGGGCCCGGGTGCCTTGTCCGCATGCATGGCCTTGACAGCTTCATGGATCTCATCAAGCGTGAAGTCGTCATCTAGCGCAGACAGGTCATGGTTGGGCAGGCCCAACGAAGGCCAGTCGAAGGTGATGGAGGTTGTCGTGGCCGTGCCAAGGATAGCATGGAAGTGTCCATCGACCACCTGCCGCTTTTCCTCCTGGGAAACCGCATCCGTTCCACCGCCGCGTCGCAGGGAGTGGATGAAGTTTTTTTGGTGTCTTCTGTTTGCTTTGACGTGGAAGAAACGGGTGTTAGCGTCGCCGGCGCGAAGCCAGCAAACCCTGGATCGCTGGCGAACACGGATGTGTTCGATCACCGAGAGGCCCAGGATACGGGACTTAAGCTGGTGCCTGAGGGTAGCCTCCTCCACCGTGAGGGGCCTCGCATCCTGCGCCGCATCCAGCAGGCGAACCGTTTCCTCCGCCCGAAGCAGTTGTTGCTTGGTATCACCAATGTGTTTCTTGTTCCAAGTGCGTAGGGTAGAAGCCGTCCGAGACAACTTGCGGTGGAGGCGAATGAGGGCGTTGAAATGGTTGCAGGGCTGAACCCAAGCCCCCGCCACCGTCTGGGCATATCCCTCAATGTAAGGCCAGAACGCCTCAAAACGGAAGCCACTGTAGCGTTTTATCCTACCCGCACAAGACAGCACCAAGGGGCAGTGATCTGAGACCGAAGATGAGATGGCCGTGAGCTGGGCGTTGGGGAACGAGGTGTCCCAGTCCACGCTGCATATGGCACGATCTAGACGGACAAGGGTTGGCGGGTCCTGCTCGTTGCTCCAAGTGAAGCGGCGGCTCAGCAGCTTGATGTCCTTCAACTCTGCGATGTTCAGCAAGGCCCTAAACTTCGACATAAGTCGTCGGTTTAGGCGCTGATTGTTCTTGTCCGCGGCGGCGAGGATGACGTTGAAGTCCCCCATGATAAGCCATGGGCCAGCTACGGAGTGGCGCAGTGCCGCTAGGTCATGGAGGAAGGCTTCTTTGGCCGCATCGGTATCGGAAGGCCCGTAGACGTTGGTGAGGGTACAAGCCGTCCCACCAACCCGGCTCGCAAAGGTGGCGGTGATGGAGTGGCAAGCCGAACTGATAAGCTGAGCATCGTATTTGTCAGGATCCCAAGCGATCATCAGACCACCCCTTGTACCCTCAGCCAAGGAGTCGAAAGCCGAGCGACAGCGAGCGCCAACCGCTTCCACCCGAACTGCGTCAAACACACCGGCTAACTTTGTCTCTTGGAGACAGATGATGTAACAAGCCGCCCGCTCGATGACACCTCGAATTGCTGCCCTCCTCGCAGGGTTGTTGAGCCCCCGCGGGTTCCAGTCAAGGAGCTTAAGGCCTAAATCCATTGAGGACGAAGCAAGCATCAGGCAGGGAGCCAAGGAGTCGACGAACAGTTACTTGTTTCACAGTGATGAGACTAGTTACAACATCGCATAACGGCACAATCATCCGGAGCTACTCTCGATGGGTATTTGGAGGCACAACACAGGCGAGGGCCGACAGGCTCGCAACACACGACAGCAACAGCAGGGCTCCAGCACTGGGGAAACCCTCTGTGACACACTAGGAATGTCTTCTAACATCGGAGAAATTAGCTACGACTAAGACGCGCGCTAGACCTAAGCCTCCATGTCCAGAATGGACAGGAGCTCAGCGTCAGGAAGGGCAACGCGCGTGCCCAGGAGCACGCTTGTGTCGTGGTGGATGTGCGCGATCTCATCGGCATCCAGGGTCGGGGGCAGGCCGACGCCGCGTTGCCCGCACCAAAGCCAACGCCCTGCTCCAGCGGCGTCAGCTCCTCGAGGATGCACGGCAAGGGCGCGCCCATCTTCTTGGTCTTGTTGAGGCGCGATGAGCGGCGCGAAGGCAGCAGCTCGCCCTTGGGGCGCCTGCGATGGCCAGCCGTAGGCGGCGGCGCGACGGCCTGTGAAATGGCCCCCATCAGGGACGGAGGCAGCATGATCAGAACCTTGGCGAGGAAGGTCATGGCACTGTCCACCTCCAGCGCGCCGAACTTGGATGCCAGCTTGTCGAGGACGTCTTGGTCACCACGGTCACCGCGCTCGTCGCGGTCACCGCCAAGCTCCCGCGGCATGGCCACCGGGGGTGGCTGCAGCGCCGGGGCTGCCTGATCGTCAGAAGCTGAGCCCGGCGGCATGGCTGGTAGCTGCACGCCTGGCCCGAAGAGGATGTCGTCGTCAAGCTGGCCGAAGTCGCAGGTGGGCAACTCGTGGCCGCCCGTGGCATGCCAACCTGGGAGCTGCTCCACCGTGGCCGGCCAGGTCGAGGGCGCCCAACCTTGAGCCACCTCGATCTCGATTGCCACCGGGTCGGTCCATGCGAGATCCTGCCAGAACAAAGCAGGGTCAAAGCGACAAGGCAGGAGGTCCGGCTCCGCCAGAGAACCTCCATCGAGAGGCAGCTCCGGCCCAGACGCGCCTAGGTCCGCGCCATCGCGCGCCGTTTCGAGGATGGCACTGAGGGCTGGGTCCTCCACCGACAGCACCACAAGCGCCACCTCCGACTGCCCCTCCACGGCAGCCTGGGTGTCGACACCGTCCTGGACAGCGCCGTCCAGGGCCCTGCGACGGCCGCCGCCGCCCTGCCGCTGCTGCTGGCGACGGTTGTTGTTGTTGCCGTTGCCGTTGCCGCCACCATTGTGCTGTAGTCCGCCGCGGCCGGAGCGGCCTAGCAAGGCATCGCGCCAGGGATGGCGAGGGCGGCATCCGCCGCGGCCAGGCAAGTCATCATCTTCATCGTCGCGATCCTCGCGGCGGTGGGGGCCGAGGCGAGCTTGCATATCCGGGGCGTCGCGGCGTGCCCTGGGGTTGGCGTCCTCCACCTCGAGCTTCAAGTCGAAGCTCTCCGTGGGGACGTGCACGTCGATCAGCGCCACCTCCGGGGAAGGGATGCCGGAAGCGCGGCTGCTGGGAGTGTGCCGCTCCGCCGGCGCGAAGTCTTTGGTCTTGTCTAGGTGGATGAGCAGCGGTTCCCTCGTGTCTTCGAAGCCCTCCTCCCGGGGTGTGCCGTCGGGGAGGGAGCAGCGCATTGGCGGCGCCGCGCCCATACGCATGAGGAAGGAGGCGTCGCAGGCGCACGTGATATCGTCAGGGCTGCAGGCCTAACACCACACGTAGCAGACCTGCGCATCGTCAAGCGCCTCCGACCGGTACTCGAGGACGTCGACCTTGACGGAGGAGCCGAGCACGGTCAAGCGCCTCCGACCTCGTTGTTCCAGAATTTGAGGGCCACACCCTCCACCGCAACGCGGCGGTAGTAGCGCCAGACGCGGTGCGCCGCGCGGATGGAGGCCTGCTGCCACGGGGCCATGGTGAGGGCGATACCCCGGCAGGAGATGACTCCGGCATCCATGGCCTGGTCCCTGTGCCAGGTCATGTCAAAGCGGACGATGAAGCACCCAGGCCGGAGCCTGGACACCTGGAAGCGCTCGGACGGCACGTTGCAGTCACGTGCGATGGCCCTAGCGACGAGGTCGTTGGAGAGGTCGTTGCGGCGCACGGACGCGGTGAGGACGAGGACCTTGGAGTGGAGGAGCTGCGCCGCGCTCTCCGTCTTCGGCGTGCAGACGATGACCCCCATCGACCTAGCCGGGCGCCGGTGCGCCTCACCTGGGTGGGACGCCATCAGCGTTGGTGGAGGGCGCGAGGGAGCCTTGGGCGGAGGAGGGGGCTGCAGGCGGTCCTTGGCGGCGCGGCACTGGTTCGGACCCGCACGACACTCCCTGGCGATGTGGCCGCTGCGGCGGCAGGAGCGGCACCTCACCGGATCACGGCAATCAGAGATATGGTGGCCGGGGCTTACACACTTGAAGCACTCCCCCCGCAGGCGCTTCTTATGGAGGGGGAAGCGTGGCGTCCTCATCACTCCGGTGGCAGAGGGAGCGTTGGAGCGTGGCCGGCTGGCGGCCGAAGATGGTACGGGCGGCGGACGCCTCCGTCGCCTCGAGGCCACCAGTTGCCACTCCAGGCTCTCCTCATCAATGCGTCGAGCAGGGGCATCAAATACCCCGGATCCGCGCGCAGGCGGCGAAGACGGCAGCGGCACGGTCCGTACGACCATGAAGCGCATGCGCAGCTGGCCGCCATAAGTTCTGCCCTGGATAGCCACCGACCCACGCGGCGTTGCAGGGCAGTTACTCTCCGGCGGGCTACCAGCGGACGGCGGCGTAGGGAGATGGGGAAGCTCCAGGCCCGAGGCGGCGCAGAACTGGATGTGGGCGGGAGCCCCGCTCCGTCCAAGGGATCCAAGGCCTGGCCAGCTGGCGGGGGAGCGGGCAGCTGCGGCGCGGACAGCTGCTAGGTAGGTGGTCGCCGCGGACCGAGCGGTCGACGGCGAGGGGCTGGTGGTAGGATTGGGTCGCACCGGGGGCAGAGAGCGCGAGCGCGTGCGGGGCGAGCTCCACCATCTGGATTTGTTATCAGCTTCCCATTTCTCACTGTTTCTGTCGAAAATTTCGCAGCAGAAAAGAGTAGCTTAACTAATCATATATTGATGTTGTTTCTCAAGTGCAATAAATCCCCCTTCTGTGGTTATATAAAGAGGAAGCACGTGCCGCACCCACAACCATACTTCCATGTACACGCACGATCAAACATTGCGCCATAGGTTTTTGAAAACATTGAAAGAGAAAAAAAAAAAAACATTTTTTCCGAGTGGTCACCTAGAGAGGCACAAATGCATATACCTGAATTTTCTATTTCTTCATAAAAACGTGTGAAATCAGGAAAGAAAAATTACATGGGGGGAAAGGCAGACAGCAAACAGTGCATGGGGGTGAGCTCAGATAGTAACCACAACTCGGCACACAACTGCAATGTCATGCCCATTTGGATCTTTGCTTAATTTTGATTAAGTTCGAACCAATAGGTTTAAGCGTATGTAAATTTTCAATGAACTGCAGTGCAAAGGAATGATGGGAAAAAATCATATAGCAATTAGCAACCAATCCTGCAAATGAAACAACCAACATAGAAAAGTTTCCTATTAATTCCAATCCCTCGGAATTCCTCTAAAAATCCTTTTTGAACCGAAGAGGCTCTAAAATTGTGAAACTTCCTAATTTCTTGGTAAACCTACCTCCTGTGCATAATTGTGAACGTTTAGTGCAAACTCCCTGAGTCATTGCAGCTCAATAACAACATTGATATCTTTTCTATAAGTAACTTTTTTTCTGAAACAAAATACTCTAATAAAAATACACATTACAGCACAATGCAAGACAAACACCACTACCTAACCAACAAGCCTACACATTGCCTACTAGAAATTAGAGTTGAAGAGATTCAATGCCATCAAAATTACCAGATATTTCGTTAGGATGGTTAGTATATATTCCACCGCTAGAATAATATTTTCTGCAGGAGACCGGTAAATGGCGTATTTTTTTGTGGTAAAATCTTTGTGAATTTGAGATGTATTGCTGAAATTTTATAGGAATGTCACCAAAATTTGTCAAACTTGAACGAATTTCATTTCATTCAAACAAGTATTTTTTCCCCGGACAGGGTGTTTTTGCTCCTAGGTGCATATGCTCCCTATATTCATAATGCATTTTAAAATACTAAATAATGTCAAAATATTTCAATAGAAAATGCTGAGCATACATCTCTACATCATGCGTGTTCACAAAAT
The DNA here is from genome assembly GCF_022539505.1 of Lolium rigidum. NCBI lineage: Eukaryota > Viridiplantae > Streptophyta > Magnoliopsida > Poales > Poaceae > Lolium > Lolium rigidum. The sequence goes on from NC_061511.1 coordinate 45,330,599, forward strand.
CGTTTCATGAAAAACCGAATTGTTACGTGGCTTGTGCAAAAAACACAAAATTCCGTGCTCAAGTAAGGCATTTCAAGAGGCATTTGTTTGTCATTTGCACATGGCACAAAAAATATTGGTTTATTATAAAACTGCAAGTGAGCATATATAATGTGGAGATATATGAGCCAAATTTTGTTCCCAAATTTTCTAACATTTTAAAATTTGTTTTTTAATAAAGGGAGCATCTTCACCGCGATTTTTTTTAAAATAATACGAATTTTTTATTTAAGTGCAGTAATAGCGCGCGTTTTAATAAAATTCGAAAACTGTGACCCGGTCGGTCAGCAGCCGACCGATCGGTCAGCTGCGGGCCGATCGGCCTACTACCGGCCGACTGCAGGTGCGGCGCAGGCGGGCGTCAGTGACAGGGCCCTGTCGGTTGGCAGCTGACCGATCGGCCGGCAGCTAACCGATCGGCCGGCTGGGCCCCGACCCTGCATGGCATCTCAGCCCCGGCCCGCAGACGCTCCCCGCCACTGTTCTCTTTCTTCTTCCTTCCTCTTTTCTTCTTCCTCTAGCTGTTCGTCAGCTGCACACGAGAAAAGCTCAAAAAACTCCGTTTTTCGCAGATCTCCACTGATTTAGCCAATAAAACTTAACCATTTTACGGGTATTAGTTGAGGGAAGCCCGATCTACAGATGGGTTAGGGTTTGGAGGCGTTTGGTGGTGCTGTTTAGCAGCAATGGTGATAAAGTGGTGGAGGTTGATGGTGGTGTAAGGAGCTGAGCTGCTGCTGTGGATTGGTGGTGGTGGTGAGCTGCTGCGTGCTGTTCGTGCTGCTGCTGTTGGAGAGGCTGCTCACGCTACAAGGGTAAACCATAATCTTTGCATATTAGTGTTAACTGTGTAGGTTAATGTAGGCTGGTTATAGTATTGGTATATTTATGTGGGCTGGTTTTTTAGGCGAGCAAAGATGACAGATGTAGTGAAGATAGTATTTTACTATGGTATGGGTAGTGTCCGATCAAATGAAATGGGAGTTGATCTGAGTGAGTTCAAATATGTAGAGATGAATATGACTGCTCCTAGAACATGGACAATTGAGCAGGTGAAGGACTGGTTGACAGAATGTTTCGGGCTTAATCCTGAAGTGCACAATGGGTGTGCATGCATTATGGACTAAGTCGGTATCAAACATTTTGTGGTATTTGAGGCCTGTAGATGATACCTCTAAGTGGGTGAGCTGGTTAAAAGGATCTGAAAGGAGAGGAACTAACCCTGTGGCATTAGTTCTTCCGGTGGCGAAGGAGGTAGCGCCTCCCGAAGGCGGTTACGATGGAGGAGGTGGTTACGAATCAGGCCGAGCAGTCAAGCACCCGGCGGTGGCGGTGGTTACGAGCCCGAACAGAGCAACCATGCGGAAGATGTTTATAGTGGCCAGGGTGATGGTTACACAGGAGAAGACGGTGAGGTTGATGGTGACGAAGAAAATGGATACAGGCAGAATCAGATGGAAGAGGAAGATACAGAAGGTCAATCTGATGATGATGATTCCGATGAGTCTGATGATGGGGAGGAGGTGCCTATTCCTGGTAGATGGAATCACAACTTTTCGTCTGCAATGACAATCAATGATGGCCTTGATTCTAACTGGGAGTATCACCAGAACAATCTCGCCGTAGGGGCCATGTTTCCGTCGAAGCGACATATGCAGGATGCAATAATTAAGTGGGCAATGGCGAGCCAGAGGGAGCTGAGAACAACCGTGTCATCTGGAAAATACCTGACGATGGAATGTGTGGACATCAATTGTCCCGGAAGGGTGCATGGGTATGTTCCTAAGTATGACACAATATGGCGTGTGAGCGACTTTGTGCCGCACAGTTGTGAGCTTGTAAGTATCCGCAATGATCATTGCAACCTGTCGTCTAATCTCATAGCCCGGCTGCTGTACACTGAAATAGTGGAAGGGCAAGCCATGAGAGTAAACGCCATACAGAAGAATGTTAAGAAGCATCATTTTTACACCATTTCGTATGGCAAGGCTTGGAGGGCTAAGCAGAGGGCGATGGAGATGAGGTTTGGTTCATTTCGAGACGCATACGACGCTGTTGTTCGTATGCTGCAGACGCTGCAGGCGAGGAATCCAGGAACATATGTGAACATCCAGGACATGTTTTTGCCGGAGTCCCCATCTTACAGGGTTCTGCATAGAGTCTATTTCTCGTTCGGTGTATGCATCGAATCATTCAGACACTGTCGACCCGTGTTATGTGTCGACGGCACGTTTCTGACCGGTCAGTACAAGGGTCAAATCTTGACCGCCATTGGAATGGACGGAAACAATCAAATCGTGCCACTCGCTTTTGCTTTCGTGGAGAGTGAGAACACCGAAAGCTGGTTATGGTTTTTCAGGCGGTTGAAGATTTCAATTGTAAAGGACAAGCCGAATGTTTGCATCCTTCATGACGGGCATGCAGGTATACCGAAAGCTATTAAGACACCGAAAGAGCCCGGGCAAGAAACTCCATGGATTGACATTGAGAGCCGTTGGTGCATGCGCCACCTGGGGGCCAATTTTTACACACAATTCAGGAAAAAGGACCTTATGAATGTCTTCAAGAGGCTGTGCATCCAGAACCAGCAGTGGAAGTATAATTTTTTGCATACCAAACTGCAGGAGTTGACGAAGAAACAAGTTGTGGAGAGGAAAGCAGCTCGAGATGCAAACATAGCAGCACATATGCAGGCCGTTGCAGCAGGAACAACAGCGGTACAAGCACCAGTTTATGAGGCACCCCAAGGTCTGTGCGACTTGCCCGGATTTGACCCGCCCGGAACAAGGAGAAGGCAGGGAAGGCAGATTAAAAACTTTGAGCAGTGGATAGAGCATGAGCCTACAGAGAGGTGGTCTTTGTTGCACGATACACATGGAGCTAGATACGGTGTCATGACAACCAACCTCGCAGAGTCGTATAACTTTGTGCTGAGAGGCAATAGAGCTTTGCCACTTACAGCTATAGTAGAGGGTATTTTCATGGGCACGAGTTAAATATTACGAGAGAGAGACGTGAGAAGGCTCGGATGCACATGCTGAACAAACCAGCCACTCCATATTGTTCGAAGATTATGGAGTACATGCATAAGAAGAAGGAGAAAGCTAAGCATCTCCTCGTTGTTCAAATTGGTAATGTGGAAAGAAGGTTCGAAGTACGCTTACCTACAGATAGGTTCGGGTGTGGGAATCCGCAGCGAACGCATGATGTGAAAATTGGCAATGATGAAAGGCCAACTTGCGAGTGCACATGCAACAAACCAAAGTTGCTTCATCTTCCTTGCTCACATGTGTTAGCTGTTTGTGGTGTCCTGGGGATGTCGGAAATCTCGTTCGTCTCTCCGTATTATCTTAAGGAGGCCGTGCTCAACACATGGACCGGTGAGCTGGAAGGATTTCGGTCAATGGGAAATTTCAACACTGTAAACCCTGGTGAAAGGCGATATATCCCAAACCCAACGCTACTGAGGACAGCCATCGGTAGACGGCCATCGCAGCGCATCCGGAATGATATGGATGAATCTGAAGCTGGAGGGCCAATGAGACAATGTTTCCTATGCAATCAATTTGGCCATTGGGACAGTAATTGTACAACCTTCGGCACTGGCCCAGCAGGAAGGGGGCAGCGAGGCACAAGGGGACGTCGCGGGAGGGGAAGAAACTAGGCGGCGAGGCGCTACTTCGAAACTTATTTGCAATTTTATGTAGTGAACAACGAATTTGTAATAAGTATGGAACTACTTTGCAATCTCAAATGTGAAACTATGTTACTGTAATTTATGTAGTGAACAACGAATTTGTAATAAGTATGGAACTACTTTGCAATCTCAAATGTGAAACTATGTTACTGTAATTTATGTAGTGAACTATGTCCTGTATGTTACTTAAATATATATTCGTATTATGTCATCTGAATTTTGCAAATATGTTTTGTTGTTTACAGAAATGGCAGGAAGATCGTTGCTCAGTAGGGACCTTGAGAAGGCGCACCGTGCGGCGAAGCTAGAGGCAAGTCCTAATAGCCTTCCCACACTGGTGACACGCGGAGCTAATCAGAATTGGCAGATACACCCCGGTTGGGTTCAGAGGTATGTGGGATTATATTTGATATATTTAATTTGAAGTACTCACACATACTCATTGGATTCTTATATGAATTTGTAGGTTGAAGTGGGCTGGACTTCTACCTTTCGCTCGGTTGGTTGAGGCCACTATGTCAGAGGTCATCGGTGAGCGAGGGGGCACGCCAATCAAGCGCCTTCAGTACGACCACTCACTGCTGACCAGCCTAGTGGATCGGTGGAGGCCCGAGACCCACACGTTCCACTTTCGTTGGGGAGAGATGGCAGCAGTGCATGCAAGATACCCTGGCGGGATCTCAGTCCTCTGCTATAGAGATTGTGCGTACTGGATGACACAATCGAAGATCATCTTCGATGTGTCCGTGGAGGTAATGGCCCAGCAGAGGATCATGAGACAGTTCGGTTCTCGCCGGATGGTCGATCCTCCTCCACCGATAGCACCTCTCCCCGCCTACGTCCACAAGTAAGTTCGGAGCGTCGCTAAGGTTAAGATTGTTCATCATGAAGGGTTCGGCTTACAGCACAATAATTTTCTGCAGGTACAACAGGAAGGGTACGAGCCACTCCTCGACATGGTGGCTTCAGCGCGTTGGCTCGTATGTTGATGAGTGGCTGACCGCGACAACACACCTCTGGCGACACGATGAGCAGTTTAGTCCACAAGAGTTTGAGGCATATCTGCAGAGGTACACTGCAGCGACGCGAGTGCGCCTCATCCCACCGATAGATCCAGCTGAGGCGCCTCCAGCGTCTATGTACGATATGTACCCGACTCAGTCCACAGCCGGTAGTCGACAGCACGCGGTACGTACTACTTTTCTATTCCACCAACATACTTGTCGTTCTGTTGTCGTCAGAAACCCACCGGCGGGCAGCGACGGGCAACACCGTAGAGCCGGGAACAACCTAGGGCTGCGGCTGGCCGAGGTCCCTCCGAGCGACGGCCCGCAAAGCCTTCTGGTCACACGTCCGATGCTGATGCAAGGGCGTGCTGATGGGGTTCGTAGCATAGAAAACAAAAAATTTCCTACCGCAAGACGAATAAATCCAAGATCTAATCTATGGAACACCCAAGATCTAATCTACAAGATCGGAGCAACGAGATTGATACGATACCAACCCTTGAAGATTTCCAAAGCCTACGAGATCAGATCTCGTTGTT